>NC_046981.1:13261532-13386532 GCF_009769545.1 Cyclopterus lumpus | reverse complement strand
GCAGGAGGCGAGTCATAAGGAAACGACCTCGTGAATAATAACCTACACTGCCAATGAGAGTTGTAATTGTAAATCTGATTCTACCCCTCAACCACATGCTGTAATGAGCACCCGCCATTGTTTAAATGACTCAAATGAAATTGGTGCTGACTTACCAAGCATGAATGACAGCTCATATGAAGATGTGTGCCTGGAATGAGATATGATGGGGGTCTGAGAATGTGTGCTAATTCTGGTTGCGTGTGTCTGCATGTGCGGATGGTGGCGGCCCATGAATGGGGTGTTTAACAGTGGTATTAATAATCTCCATGATCTATGAGCTCGTTCTGGTGTCACTCAGCCATTAGAGACAAAGTCTCTCTGTGTTCTCCACACTTCGTTTCCTCCCCCTTGCCCATGTTGGCCCCCCAAAATAATTGTGTGTTAATGGGTGAGGGGGGAGAGGGGGTGGATAAGGGGGATTAGAGCCCGAGGAGGGAGGATAGAAGAATTATCGGGGAGATGGGTCAGTGTTAAAAGAGGAGATGATGAGGCGTGATGACTGACCCTTCCTGGTCGCAGACACTGCATGAGATATGTGGCCAAAATTAGGAGACAAACACTGAGCAGGTGTGGGATGAAATTACCCCAAATAAATGCAGAAGGAGAGAACTTACAGGACCAGATAGATCGGAGTGTGTGATAATAAGAGAGTAAAGGTAATAGTGCCTGCATTCCTTTGAGATGGGGAGATCCAAAGCCAGGTAAGGTAGCCTTAAGCCATTTACAGGTCCTAATCTGGGTGGAATGAGCCATGAGAGGAAGAAGGAACTAGAGTACACCGACTAACAGGTCTCCCCTGACCCCTCTCCAACTCTCACTCTCCCACCTCTACTTTTCCTCTGCCTCGTTTCCTCTCTCCTTCCAACCCCGCTTTCTACCACTTCCATCTACAAAACAAAGTTGCCTGGCATTGACGGGACCCTAGAGGCCGTCAGCGAGGAAAGGTGGGAGTCACCCTCATCCAAGAGAAAGAGGTAAGAAAGCAAACACGGTAGTGAGAGAGAGAGAGAGAGAGAAAGAGAGAGAGCGAATGGAAAGGGGGGAGTGAGGAGATTGAAGCGTTTCTAATTTAAATAAACCCTTTGGCAGACTGAAACTGGCAGCAAGCTTCCCCTTTGCTCGCAAGGAAAAAAGGGAGAAGAAAGGAAAGGGGAAAAGAGGGAGGGCAAAAGGAAAGGAGAGCTAGATAGATGGATATAGAGATGTCTCCATGCTGCTTTGCTTATCCGCATGGGAGAGTTAGAGGCCAGAGAATGGGGAATGGGGGAATATAGCAAGTGAATTGGAATAAGATGGGACCTAGATGGAGGAGAAAGAGAGGGGACACAAATAATGGAGAACACATTGACAAGATACAGGGGTTAAGGGAGGGTAGGATAGGAAAGAGCTGTGAAAGTTGGGTAACGAGAGAATGTGTGTGAGGTGCGATCCATCTATTGGGGAGAGTTCATTCATCCTCACACACACACACACACACACACACACACACACACACACACACACACACACACACACACACACGCCCACACACAAAAGTCAAACAGCGTCTCTCAGCAGTGGGTCCTGATCAGTCTCATCTCATCAAAACTTGACTCAAGTTTTTTGGATGGATCCCAGCTCCAATCTGAGCCGCCACACTCTTCTCCGTCACACTGTCTCCCCCTGTCTGTCCCTTTGGCTCGTCACAGCGGCCGCCTGCTCACCGGTCTCTACGCTCCTAATGGGCTGCCTCGGCGAGAGGAGCTGCCGCAATACAGGCTGTAATCTAAAGTCTCACTACTGAACGCCACGGATGCCCGTTTTGTTTGCCTGCCGTTTGTTATGTTGGATGGGGACGTGGTGACAACAGGCAGACCATACAGCTCTGAGAATGAGAGAGAAGTGGCCGAGGACTGAGCCCCAAAACACTGAAAAACTACGAAACAACAAATCAGAAGACATAATCACAGTCGTGTGGAGGGCGAACCCACAGAGTTGGCGGATGGATTTCATTTAAAAATTAATTGATTGGCCTTTTAAATCTACGAAGCATCACACTATAATGAACATGTATACATCGCAGCTCTTATAAGGGCGAAAGGGTTATAAATGCCTGACTTTATATTTATGGTGTGTCTTATGTCGTCTGAAGGTCATCTAGAGCCTTTTTTTTTTTTTACTTCCATCACTTAACATAATGTTTGATACCGTGTCCATATGCATATAGACCGGCTATTACAGGTTTATTACTGAGTCAACAAAAGACACGCCTGTTGACAAAAAAAAAATGACCAGATGTGATTACACAGTGTCTGGATTAAAAGGTGCGCGTGTGCGTAAAAGCGCGACGCGCATGTTGTGTAGAGGCCCACAGGTAGGGGCAAAGTCTATAGGGTGGATGGTGAGAGAGAGGGGGCAGAGCGAGTGAAAATGGGGGGGGGGGAGGAGACACTCCGACCCCCTCCTTCAAACATACGCACCGAGAACTGGCTCCGGCTCCGGCTTCGCTGGAGTGGAGAACCATAAATCTTCATATAGCGGCTGTTTTGATTAATGCAGCCGAGTCGAGCTAGGGGGCTGGACCTATCCCATTACGGCCTAATGGAAGATGGAGCGGCGCTGTCTCCACCACTAGGCCCCTGTCATTTGTTCCACTTTGCAGTCCATTTGGCCGAGAGACTACAAGCCACTCCATCAAAAATATTTTCAGAGTTAATTTCCGCCCGCTTAATTCGCCTTGATTCGGATTGCGTATCGAATGGCAGGATCGATTTTCGCCTGGCGTCTAAATTAAATAAAAGAGAGGGGGTATACTTTAAGTCTGCGTTTTCTTTCTTTTCTCTTTTCCATTCCATTCTTCCACCTATTTTTCGAGACATCCTTTACCTTGGGCGCGTTCATTCTTTTTTTTTCTTCTTTTTTTTTTACGATGCATCTCATTTCCTCCTTTCTCTTAGATTTTGATAGACCCATGTTTAGGGAGGAGGAGGAGGAGGAGCAACAAATCGGATTGTAGTTACAGATGAAGGGAAACCCATTGTAAGAGGAGCTGAGGTGGACAGATTTATGGATTTGTCATAAATTACAAACCGATACATAAAGACTTGGACATGAGGGGGGGACACCTTTTATGACAGGTGCATTATAAAAACAAAGAAAGAAAGAAAGAAAAATATATTATATCCTCAAACACCACGACAGCTCCACATTGTGTAGATAGAAGAAAAGATTTGGAAAACATGGAGTGAAGAATTGGACAGGCCTACACTGGGAAAGTGGGGTAAATTAGGGGCATCGGGGTATTGAAGGGGTGAAGAATAATAGGGGGGAAAAGTAGCAAAAAAGAAATGAAAAGAGGCAAAAAGCACAGTGACAAATTGGTGGAGTGTGTCGCGAATTCCCTTTTAGATTTAAGCCCGTGTATACTATCGTCATATCTTTCCAGAGTAATTTATTTTCTCATTTCTCTCTCTCTCTCTCGCCCCTCATGACTCTCTCTCTCTGTCTGTGTGTGTGTGAATTTATCTGGTAGTCACGTGCACAGAAGGGTGGGGAGAGGGGGTGGGGTGGTGGTGGGGGGGGTCAATAAAAGTCTCCGGTGACAACTGTTTCCCCAATCGGTCTCTTGTCTCCTTCTTGCATTATCTCTCCTGCTTTGTTTTCTATTTGTTTATTTGCTGAAGCTGCTTTGCTCCTCCCTATTTCCTCCTCCATCGGCTGTGTTTCCTGTTTCGAATCCTCTCTCATATCATAGGACTACAAGCTATACTCCTCTCCAGAGAGGCCTATTGATTTTATTCTCCCACTAACAGCAAGCCCGACGCTTTGAAATTACTAAATCAGGAAGCTGTAGGATCCATCTCTTGTATGCACCTCAGAAATGCTTCGATAAGCGTCTGAAAGTTCTCAGAGGCTTACAAGTTGGAGATGAAGGCCGCCGAGCTTTGGCCCGGAGACACGAAGCCACTTGTAGATTGCTCAAATCAACAAAGGCATTACATTTGAATCAATTAGATTTGATTACTCTGCCAAATCTATATCTCAGTCTAGCCCGTACAGGCACGTATCATAACATACGAGCACTTATAAGATCTTACTGAGAAACACATCCAGAAACCTGGGCTCCACACGCACAATCAGTTTCAAAACACACAGCATAATCTTGGGCTGGACAGACGCCAACTGTAATACACCAATGTGATGCTTTAAAATGTGAAAATATTATTCTCGCTTAGATCATCTAAAAATGCAGAAGTTGGTATCCTGTTATAACACAACCTTTAAGATCACAAAAGTCAGC
The DNA here is from genome assembly GCF_009769545.1 of Cyclopterus lumpus. Lineage (NCBI taxonomy): Eukaryota > Metazoa > Chordata > Actinopteri > Perciformes > Cyclopteridae > Cyclopterus > Cyclopterus lumpus. The sequence continues at coordinate 13,382,211 of NC_046981.1, read as the reverse complement.
ATCTATAAGCTCCATAATGCCGTGATACACTCAGTGGTGGAGCCAGAAGCACAAGTGAAATATCAACCTTTTACTTGAGAAGTGCATTATGAATTTAAAAATGCGACATAAGTAAGTTATTGTACAAAGGACTCCACATGTTCAGACCCAATCATCAGCTGAAATTCTATTCACGGAACAATAATAACATGTTTTAATTCAATAGTCAATAATATGTTGGCCACCGATGTATCGTGCATCCCTTATTACTGATGCATGAATGTATACGCAGATTTTTTATGTTGTACCTGGTTGTAGTAGAAATAATCTAAGATATATTATATCAGAGCTAGACCGATATATCCGCTGATATTAACATATTAGAGATCCATATCAGTGTATATGTCAACTGATTACACAGCAGATTTGTTTTCCCAAAGATAGACTTGAGGTCATTTAGAAACACCAGAGAGAACTTCAAACTATAACATGTCCCACTCGATACATACCTTGGGAGCAATGCCTTTAAACTAACTTAAAAAAGGTGCAATGTGTCAGATCTGGCCATAATTTCCCAAAAATTAAATTGCATTAAAAAAAGAACTAACATTATCAACAGCCAGTGAAAAGGTTTTAGTGTCACCTTTACGTCAAAGACCTCTATGTCTTTTTTTCTGTCAGTCGGGCTATATATTTATTGTGAACCAATACATCATATGCTCAAATATTAAAAATACAATATTTGTTTTCCGAAAAGTGGTCAAGTAGAACTACAGAGTAGTGACAGTACAAGCCAACTATTAACTAACGAACACATTTCCCTTCAAATATGTGTGGCAACAATATACGACCCAATGTACAGCACCTAACGGACCATGCTGCTGAAGGGGTTGATCAAATTGAAGGGTCTCCGGGTATCCTTGGGGGGGTTTACACTTTCACAGCAAACAGGACTGATGGCCGACCCACCCGGCAATATGACCTGTTCACTCAGCCCCTCCAATATCAGTGTCTCTATTTCAGTCGCCACATCTGTTATTGTCTGATTCTTAAGAAAAAAGTGGCTGAGCAGAGGATAATGAAATCAAAGCCCAACACACACAGTCAACAAGCCCCTGGTAAGAAACACACCGTGTCAATATTAATCTCCCTGACAGAAAGTCGAAATATGGCATCTGTCACACATCATCTTCCCTCTCTCCCGTCTTTCTGCGGAGTGGGGAAAAAAAAGATGGAGAGGAGGTGGTTTTGGTGGGAGTGAAGAGGGGGAAGTTGTTGGAAATTGAGGACATGGACCGGAAAGGGCAAAGGACTTTTCAAGAAATAGTTTCTTGTTGTTTTTGTCTCCTTGCTTTTGGTGAGGCATTGGGAACATTCCAGCCTTCGATAAAAAAAGAAAATACATGTTACAAAGTACTTAACAGACCGACACTGGACAACAATAGAGATTATTTTCATTAGTATGAGCAGATATCAGAGAACCAGACTACCAATAAGTATGTAATAGCTCAAAGAACATAAGCTGCAGTTTCAACGTCCATCTTTGTGACCAATCTCTTCGACTGAGATTTAGAAAAGCTAAACCGGTTTGCTTTCCACTGGGGGTGAGTCAATAACCAATACACAGTAACCCCTCTATGTGTCTCAATAACAAAACACAAAATAGTAAGCCACATTGTTGCCCTAGGTGACCTGTTCCTTCATTACAACATGGGCCTTTATGTTGAGCCAATGCTACATGCACCCACTTGGTGCTGTAAATACTCACTATAGTGCAAGTCGAGGCTGAAAACAGTCCTCAACAAATGCCCTTTTTCAGCATTGATTGCTAATAATTACAAATGTAATCTTTAGGAATTAATGGGTTCTTTGCCAGCTTGTGCAGCTCTCAGTCTGAAAGTTCTGAGAGGCTAACACATTGTTGTTTTTTGTCTTTTCATGAGTTTCTCTAATAACCTCCAGATCCTATAGTGGACATTCAAGGTTACAATGCGAAAGGCAACAAGTCAGAGTGAGACATGAGCTTCCTAACTGTAGGGCAGCTAAACTAATGTTGCTCTCGTAACAAGATGCTTGAGGGCAGCGATCACAGCACAAGATCTCTTGGTGATGAGATATAAAATGTCCTCCGATATTTCATTAGTTTTCCCATGCTTGAGGTTCCTCCTCCTCATGCACATCCGCCATCCTTTATTTATCCTTCAATCATCCTTCTCTTCCCCCCTTTCAGCCAGCCATCTCTTTCTCCCACTCATTTCACCCAGAACACTTTCCTTTCTTTCATCCTCTTTCCATCTGCTTCCTATTCCTCCCACCTCTCTTCTTCCTCCTCCTTCTCTTCCTCCCTCCCTCCCTCTGTCTTTTGGACATTTCTCTTAGTCCTTTCTGTAGCCCTCCACCCTGCCTCTCCAACCCCTTTCCCCCTGTGATGAATGAGTCTGTCTGCTCGGTGCAGTTCATATTTACTGAGCAGGGGAGCGCACACTGTCAGTCTCTCTCGCCCTCCACATCTCTATCCCTCCACTAAAGAGACAGAGAGAGCAAGAGGTTACAGCGGGATGAAAGGAGGCGGGAGGCCGTGGTCAAGAGATCCACTCCAGGAGTCGCCACCATAGCGGCTGGCTTGGTGGGGAACACGTTAGTCTGGGCCAGAGTAGTTTCTCAGGGCAAACATTACAGGTGGTTAAGAGAGAGAAAAATCTTCCTCACCTCTTGACCAACCTGTCAATGTGGTGATACTAATAGGGAATAAACAGCGTCTTTCCATCCCTTTATGTGCAACTCGGCAGCCCACTCTCAGCACTCAATGCAACACAATTTAATGGCGTTTTCGCTCTCCTTCCTTTGTGTGAGCCATGCTTTTAGGCACATTTGGACTTGAGAGGGAGAGAAGTAAGAGGCGCTACCAGCTGCAGCTTACCAAAGGCCCACAAAATACCCGGTTTCATCTACGCCCACACACACCAGTGTGTTGCGGGGAGTCAAACGGTGTGTTTTGACCCGTGTGTTGACCCCTTCATGAATAAGAGGAGTGGATGTGGGCCTGCCGGAGCCCAAAGGGACAGGCCAAGAGCTGCTGCAAAGCCCTGCAGAGCCACCATATCTTCCCACACACTGACCTCCGAGGCCAGCCAACACCAAGACCGCCGGAGCGTGACGACATCAGTGACACCCAGCGCCAACGCACAAAATGTGTTCCTCTGCCAAATTGACAAAAATATAGACAGTAAATACAAGGAAAATTGGATCGCTCAAATTACATCACAGAAAGAAAATCCCCTCAACTGGACTTTTATAAGATTCAATATGGGGTAATTCAATTCTCAGACTGCGACCTAAAACACTACCGACTGTCTGTCAAAGGGGGCAGATTGAAAATGTTTATGCCATTTGGTTCCGGGACAGAGAGAGCTAAATAAATGTAAGGTTTTATGTTTCGATTTGTGGATGATTTGCAGAAGACTCTCGGCCATCGTAGTGCATTTATGTTTGAGCTGATTAAACATTATGTCACAATAAACATTTATATTATGTCGCTGTATGACAGAATCCAACAAGGAGAGTGAAAGAGAATCAGGGGAAAATAGAAGCAGGAGAGGAAAAAGAGCAGAACGCTGAAAGAAGGGAAAGAAAGCATCATGCCATAATCATCTGAATATTAGGGAAAATTGGACAGGGAAAAAGGCGAAAAATTGGATATGGGAAAGATTTCTGAGGAGCATAGAAAGGCCTGAATGCATATAATGTGAAAACAATGGCCAGTATCAAAACGGATGGAAACAAATGTGGACCCCTCTGGATAAATCACTGCTGTAAAATATCCTTCAGAGGTTCTAAAAGCCATCGTCCACAGACAAATGACAGGGTCAGAGGTCTTATAACAGGGAGCACTATCAGCTGGAACAACACTGTTTATGATGGAGGAGACGGTATGATGGGAAAAAATCCTTTCTTATATGCAATGCTGACCACAGACTCATGTTCAAACAAATGGCCCAAACTTCTGAGCTCCCCTATTCCCTGAAGCATCCTTTCCACAGCTATCCATTTCCCCCTGGTGCCTCAAGAGAGGAACTACTTCTGAACCACTGCGGCCTTTCTGGGAGAATTCACCGGCCGGCTCATCTGCTCTCACGCTGACGAGGGCCTAAAACTGTGAATTATCCGGCTATCACCCGCCAGACGATGAGATACATGCACATTGCACGGAAAAGGGTAAACAGTAAGACCTTTATTTGTCGAGATGCATTCTCTGTCGCCCTATGCCTGTGTGCTGCAGCCCCCAGCCCACCGCCTCGTCCTCATCCCCGGATCATATTTGTCCATCTGCCTGCCACGCCGATGGAACATTCCAAAAACGGCTGCTGTGCAATCTATCTCAATTTTCCAAATCTATTAACTTTCTTTGTGTGGCCTGCCTCTCCTCGAGCCCGATCTTTAAAAACCGTGGTTGTTCAACAATTATGATAACTGCAACAGGGGGAATTAGAGAATCCACCCATTCATCTCTCTGCCCCTCCTCCGCACAGACATGACGCGGCTAAATGAAAAATGGACACGCTTTAAGAAGTATTGATTCCAGCTTTAAACAAAGGTACAGTCAATATTATTTACTCCTAAATATATCTTTGTTATCTGCGCTGGAGTCGTAGTTACTGCTCTGTCCTCGTAATTGCGGACATAAAAATAATAGACCAATTCCCTCCGAATTGACCGAGACAGGTTGGGTTGTGGCCCTTGTCCTAGTGATGCATATCCTGGGTGTAAATGAATGTGTGAGCAAGAATGTGTTTCCTCTCGAGGCAGATGTATATTCGGATCCAAACAGAGAATAAAATGCAAGCGACACAGTGAGATTCAAAAAAAGAAATTACTATTAATGGCAAAGGTAATCTAAAACACTGTTTTGTTATAGTTTTTTTTAAATTATTCTTTTGAGAAACCCCCTGTGGTTTATTCTCTCATGTGGTAGACCAAGTTTGTTGTTTTTCTTTTTTCTTTATGCATGTTGGTTTCTTATGCTAGTCTGTTGTTCTTTTTGTAGACACACCACAAACACAATAATTACATTAATTTCACATTTATTGGCAATGTTCAGAACACAATTTTATAAAGCAAAAAAGTAGGAAATCATCACATAAACTTGCCTGTATCTCAAATGTGTTATAAAAAAATAATATATTTTTGACAAATTTTGTAGACAGTATTTGTAGTGCATCATGCTGTGGGAGGAGTAAGCACCTGTAAAAAAGAAAACAAAAAGGGAAACAAACAAACAGTTGAATGGATCCACATGTGAGTGTTCAGGGTGCACACAGGGTCCACACAGGGTGGATCACAGGGTCCACACAGGGTGGATCACAGGGTCCACACAGGGTGCACACAGGGTGGATCACAGGGTCCACACAGGGTCCACACAGGGTGGATCACAGGGTCCACACAGGGTGCACACAGGGTCCACACAGGGTGGATCACAGGGTCCACACAGGGTGGATCACAGGGTCCACACAGGGTGCACACAGGGTGGATCACAGGGTCCACACAGGGTCCACACAGGGTGGATCACAGGGTCCACACAGGGTGCACACAGGGTCCACACAGGGTGGATCACAGGGTCCACACAGGGTCCACACAGGGTGGATCACAGGGTCCACACAGGGTGCACACAGGGTCCACACAGGGTGGATCACAGGGTCCACACAGGGTCCACACAGGGTGGATCACAGGGTCCACACAGGGTGCACACAGGGTGGATCACAGGGTCCACACAGGGTGGATCACAGGGTCCACACAGGGTGGATCACAGGGTCCACACAGGGTCCACACAGGGTGGATCACAGGGTCCACACAGGGTGCACACAGGGTGGATCACAGGGTCCACACAGGGTGGATCACAGGGTCCACACAGGGTGGATCACAGGGTCCACACAGGGTGCACACAGGGTCCACACAGGGTGGATCACAGGGTCCACACAGGGTGGATCACAGGGTCCACACAGGGTCCACACAGGGTGGATCACACTGTCGCTCATGAAGCAACCCATCACAGATGAACCTCAGATTACAAACGGTGCACTCACGGTGTCTTCCCCAAGTGTCTTGTCTAATGCTCGTCTCCAGATTACACGAAGCTCGCCTCACACTCGTGGGCCCCGGTGATACGACCTTTCTCCAGCATGCCGTTACGCATGTGCCTCCAGTACCTGGCCAGCTGCTACCACATTGGTACATCTTTTGATGGATCCTCTGGAGATATTGATCCTTGCTGATGGCGCTCTTACCACATTCTAAACAACTAAAGCCTTCCCCAGAATGCAAATGGGACTCGGACATTATGCTGTGAGCTGCACCAAAGTCTGGAAATCAGTGCACTGAGGATGTTTCAGTATAGAGAGTACTCTGGGGACTGCTGTCCCCAAGAGGACGCTTGTCTAACTATACCATAGTGCTAGTCCCAGTGATGATACTTGACATGCTGCAGTGGGAAAACAGTGGATGAGATTATAAAGAATGGACAAAGGTGACACTCTGGAGAGAGAAAAAGAGAGACTTGGTATTTAGTGGCCTCAAAATATATTGCTTGTATCTTTTAGTGGGACTTTAATTATTTGCCCAGTAAACATAGAACTGCACTAAAAAAATACAATCTTATTTTTAGCATGCATACTGCATATTCTTATCATGTCATATTATGACATATTCTAATTAATGCCAGTGACGTTCAAACTTGTTCTGGTGTATAATAGCTTGTTTTATTTTCAATGCATGCCGTTTATTTCTCTCTGCAAAAACGACCTGGCAAAAAACCTGTTTGCTTCCTTGATCAATAACAGCTTATTGACCCTGCTGTGACTTTTGTCCCCCAGCAGTCATAGCCAATGCCGATCTTTGGTCGGGTAGCTTGAAATATTATAAGCAAGTGGAAAATCGGGACTAAATTTGTATAGTGTGAACTAGGTATTAGTCAAACAACTGTTAGAATATTGAGCTCATAACCAGATAATAAATGAAATCACTAAACTGTCTATATTTTATCTCCACTGTAAAAACACCTTTGCACTGACCACTTTTAAGGTCCCCCCAAACAGGAACCTGTGTCACATACTAACACGAGGTCTTCTATAATTGTGCATGATTTAGTGCTGATGAAAGGATGGTGATCAACAGACACATTATTTCTGGTTTCATTGTATCAGCACATTACTCCCTTCACTGAAGGTCAGCAGCAGGCTAACATAAACCTGAATGTCTATAGCTTCAGGTATGCACTGTTTACTTCAGAAGCAAAAAAAAACCCAAAATAAATAGCACTAACTTCTTATTTATCTGCCAGAGTTTGTCCTTTTATAAACTTTTAATTTGGGGAAAGCACGTCTTCAACAATTTACATTTACATTGTATTATATGACATTTAATTTAGAACATAAATTAAGCAGTTTGACTACATTGTCATTGTATTGTCATAGTAAATATTTACATTACTGGCAGTGTTTCAAATTCCGTGCAAACACACTGAGGCTGTTATCAGCTACTGAAATTAATGTAAACAACAAAAAACATTTGGGAATAAATTTCCCAGTGTCTCAACTGGAGTGTTATGATTCAAGGTCCACCTTCTTTGATGAATCTTGTAGAAATGGCCTAAATGCCAGTAGAGGTCTCTGTTTATTATATTTATCCTGCTGTGTGTGAGAAGAAGGTACTATTGCTGGGATGATTTTAATGTGTTCACAAGATAATACGTTACATCGTGCATGCGGTTATGAATGCCACTCTTCCATGAATGTGAATTAAAATCATTACTATGTAATCAAAACGTGTCATATACCCTCAAATCGTGTTAAATACAGAGACAAAGTTATTGATTTTATGACAAACAGCAGTAAACATGTGATGCACGGCCACAAACTAGGAAATACAAACGCCTTTGACTCGTTTGTCAATAAAGCATGTGACCTTACAATATGTAAAGATATCATCTCCTGTTCATTTGTAAGAGCAGTTTCATGCGGGCTGATTGATAAGATTGATTTTTTTCTGATATATATCCAATAACATTCTGCTATTGAAGAGACAACTCGTTAAAAGAGGTACATTTGTATTAATGTCAAATGGTGTGTTAAAGTAACGTATCAAACATGATGTGCTGACTTCTCAAAACAGGAAACTGCAGTCTATTGAAAATCACGTAGAAACTGTTCAGTTCAATTTACAGAAGTATATTTGCGTGATATGAGAAAACTTAACTAACAGACATTATGGATCGTCGGGGAAGTTAAGAAGTTAAAACGTGCAGCATGAGTTTCATTAAAGTTGTGCGACAGTCAGTCAGCCAACTGGTGTCCGCCATGTTTTAAACATTCATAAACATAAACACTCATTAGTTTTACGGCTCGAAAGAAACACACAATTTGAGGATTGGTGGGAAACTAGCTGACTTTGGAGGCGATGCAAACTCTGCAGATACGGTACACGTGGCAAAGTATCACGTGGCAAAGTATCACGTGGCAAAGTATCACGTGGCAAAGTATCACGTGGCAAAGTATCACGTGCGTGGTTTTTTCACGTCCGCCCGCCCCTCGAGGGCGGAGTTTCTGCATTTAACGCAATATTGGGAGAAAAAAAGGATCCGCCCCTCCGGGATACGATGTGCAGCATGCCAACTTTTGCATGAGACATGAGAAAAGGTGTGACTTTGTCGTATAAGAGGGAGATCCTTATGACAACACAACAATATCTGGTCAATTAAAAGTGATCAAACACATATTGATTGCTACACACACACTCACCCTGCTCATATAGGTAAGATAGTAAAACAATTAAATGCAGTCTAATAAGGTAAATTCACAGCTTCAAGACAAACAAATGACAGCTTTTCCATGTTCAATAGAATAAGGGGTTCTATCATGTTTAATGTAACAGGGGAGGGGGACATCATAATTCAGCATTTGATAATGATTTCTTAAAGCAGAAGTTCATCAAAAGAACTTGTTTTACCAGAGTCCCCATTCAACGCTCCACTCTTCAGTGATACCAAGCGTAATGTTTTACTCCTACTTCAAAGCGCTGCCCCAGATCTGTCAAAAACACCTATTAAAGTAAGTAAACTGTTACGCTTTTTTCTTCTTCTTTTTTTACAAGCCAATTCTCCAATTTTCAGTTTCTGAAATATGGCCATCCGTATTGTGGTAATTCAACTCTTGTGCACAAATGCGTCAAATAATGTGGCCTCTCCCAGTAACAGAAAGTACACTAGCACCACACACAGTGTTCATGCATTCTATATAGTTATTGATCTCCATGACTAGCCACTCAGCTGGGTGCGGGACAAGATCCTGTTCCTTACTCGCTTTTACAAAGAGATTCCAGGCCGTTCGTATCTTTGGGTTAAGTTCCCGTTTAATTATAGTTCACAACTGACAATACAACTTGATATCTAGTAGTTTCCTGGTCTCCCTCTGGTGTGTCTTGTACGATCTCCCCGTCACCCATGCATCATTAAATCCGTCAGTTGCACCTGTGCCCCATATATAAACTGCCTGCCACACGAATACAGACTGCCACCTGTGGTCGACCTGAGGTAGGCTCCACATTCAAACATATAATACACATAACTAATGCCTCCTACACATTCATCAAATAATTTATAAAATGTTTACAGCGGAGATCTATTCTGTGGGGAGGAAAATACAATCTATAATCTGCATTTCCCACATGCCTCATACCATGTCCACTGGCTCCTTTACAGTAGTGTCTAGCAGAAACCAGTTTCGAATGGCCCTGCACAAAAAAAACAACATACAAAGCTGGGATAGTGTTTTCAATTTTTTTCCATGCAATAACAAAGAAAAAATCAAAGAGTGTTACAGAAAGTTCATATAAATAATCATATATAGACAGAGATTTTGTTACATTAGCACATTCATTAAAAACCCTAGCAGAAGGCTGTGTACAGCTCCCGTAGATACCGCAGCATATTTACAGGTCTCTCATAAACGCTCAGCGACATTTAGCCACGTGACCAGAAAGGTGGTGAGAGCGGGCGAACCTGCGGAGGCAGTTGGGGCAGGAATATGGCTTCTCCCCCGTGTGAGTTAACATGTGCGTCTTCAAATGGCCCGACAAACGAAAGCTTTTTCCACATTCTTGACATGTGTAGGGCCGCAGGTTAGTGTGACTCCTCCTGTGCTTGCCCAGATCACCAGAGGAGGTGTAACGATTGTGGCAGTCTGGACATTCGTAGGGCTTTTCCCCAGAGTGTATCCTCTTATGCTTCACCAGGTCGCCAGACTGAGTGAAACTCTTGTCGCATTCAGTGCATTTGTAGGGTCTCTCACCGGTGTGGGTGCGTTGGTGGTTTCGCAGATGTGCGAGGCGAATGAACCTATTGCCGCAGACTGTGCAGTGGTAAGGCCTTTCCCCGGTGTGTGTCCGCAGGTGTATTTTCAAAGCCCCGAGATCTCCGATCTTCAGCCCACAGTCCCCGCACTGGTGAGCTTTCTCTTTGGTGTGGAGTTTGGTGTGAACCCTCAGGTTTCTCTGAGTGTTAAAGTTCTTCCCGCACACATCGCAGTGGAAGGGCTTCTCACTGGAGTGCGTCCTCAGGTGGAGATCCAGACTTGACTTGAATCCAAACTCCTTTCCACATTCAGAGCAAGAATATTCCTTCTTGCCAGAGTGTGTGGTTAAGTGGCACTTGAGGTGGTGCGATCTTAAAAAGGCCTTCCCGCACACCTGACATTTGTACGGCTTCTCCCCTGTGTGTATTTTCATGTGTTGACGCCAACCGCTGCGCTCCACGAACTTCCTGCCACAGTCCTTGCAGACAAACGGCCTGTCACCCGTATGAGTGCGCATGTGATCTTCAAGGCTTTGGGGTGTGCCCATCTTTTTGCCACATTCTGGACACTGCACACCAACATCAAGACAGATTGGCGTATCCTCAGATTCTGTATTATGCGGTTCATGACACAAATGTGGCCCTTGACCCCAGGTAGCTTTGAAACTCTTCCCACAGTCGGCGCAGCTGAGGTGCCCCCCTCTGGTAACCACAGACATGTTGTGCCAGCGCTGACAATGATTCTTCAGATTCTTCAGGTACTGGAAGCTGCGTGCACAGGTTGGACAGGGGTGAAGTCTGCGGGGAGGGGCAGAAGGGTGGGCTTCACGGACATGGACCCTAAGGTGTACTTTAGATTTAAAGGTGCTGCTGCAGACAGTGCAGGTGTGCTTAGGGGTCAGGTTTAGTGTGCGGCTTGAGAGGCATCTTTTCAGCTTGGCAAGATACTGTTTCTGATGGACCCACTTGACATGCTTCTCCAGGAAGTCCAAGTCAGTAAAGGAGACAGTGCAGTGAGGACATGGATAGAAGTCAGATGATGACTCTAAGTAGGAGAAGAAGACACACACAGAAAGCAGAGTGCATTAAGAAAAAAGGTGACAAATAGGATTTTACACTGATGATTTATACCACGTTATACAGACGATCTAAAATGTACTGATTTAAAGTTACGGTAAACAAATATAAGCTATTGCATGTCCTCCAAATGGACCTTTTTTATGTTGAAAACTAAACTATTCCCACAATATTGTCTGTCACTGATCTTTATGCAAGAAGGTAAATACAAATGCTGGTGCAAAAGAGGAAATGCTATTCAACCATAACTTTCTTAAGACAACACAACCTAGTTCAACTCTATTATTTACCAAAACAAAAGAACTGCAGTTAAGTTTGACACTTCTAGTTACAACAAAGTTATAATAATATGCATTTGTAAAGCTGACAATTAGCCACGTCTGATACCCTGCCATTTTATTAGTGCAACGAAGAAGAACACAAGAAATACACAGGGCATATTTAGCCAGAAATGTGCCTGTTTTCATAAAGATCCGGCTTCTACCTGTGCAGACCTCCTGCTTTGCCTCTCCATAATCTCCCTGGATGTTGTCTGCGGCCTCCAGCTCATCGTCTCTCTCTTCTTTAACCCATGACTCAGACTCCTCCTTGACAGCAGCCTCAGTGAAGTCACATACTGGCCCTAGGTCTGAGTCACACTCCTCCTTTATGCCTCCTTGTTGGTGGTCACCATCCAACCTGAGTGCAACCATGTCAGGCTTAGTGTCTAAACCGCCGGAGGAGTCTCCATCGTGCTCCTCGCTGATCTCCTGTGAAAGTGGTTCCTCCTTGATCTGGATGTTGAGACCACCTCCATTAGTGTAGGCTTCACGAGAGCCCTCCTCGACCTCCTCCTCCGGCTCCAGCATATGTTCAGCTTTAACTCCGTCCACATCAGGTGGCGTCCCTCCCCTCTTTGCTCTGTTCAGCAAACACTTCTTCTTGACAGATTTGATCTTCATGCTGTCACCATTAGGACTTCGTCTCTTCCGTTGTGCTGTGGACCAGAGGAACAACATGGTTGAGGCTCAGACGGCGACATACAAGGCAGGTGTCAACAATACAAACACCACAGAAACACGCGTTCATCTTATCCGGCTCTTTGGGGGGCCGTCTTTCTGTTATCTAACGTTAGCATCATAGCTAAGCCGCACCAGCAGCGGTAGGCTAGCACTGTGGATCAATTACTGCCGTTTTCTCGTTACGTCATCTGTCAGCGTCATTCCGCCTTTGTCTGCTGTAAAAGAAAAGACATACCGTTGAAACTTGGGCGAGTCAGCCGACACTGCTGGTAAATATTTAGGCGTACGTTGACACCGACTGTCTACATTAGTGTGTAACGTTGGTGATGATAACACAGGAAGAGCAGCTCACTTCCTGCGGTTTGTGGCCAACCAGCTTGGACCACCGGGATGTCCAGTCCACCGTGTATTTAAAGCGACAGTAACTATTTGATTATTGACGTATTAATGCAGTGACACGCAAAACATGAACAGCTGAACAACGACTTTTTACTGATGGAGAAGTATTTAGACACGTCACAAGCTAAACATTTAATTTCAAGGGAAATAATTCAATTAATTGAATTCCACACACACAACTACAACTTCTCGATCGAAGACACACTTCCAAACATTGCCTGAAATCTACTGTACTATTAATAAATGGTTTATATTGATCTTATTTCGGTATAATTATTGTTGTCATGTAATTTACCGAAGCTTTGTTCAAGCTGTGAGGTCTGATTGATATTGATGTACATTAGTTTTGTTCATAAAGATTAAAAACAAAACCAATATAAAACGGCCATAATAGAACATTTTCCTTGCATTAAGAATGATCTATAAATACATACATCTATACATTTAGTTGCAAATTGTCAGAATAAAAAGAGATTCTTCATTATTGTTCAATTCGAAACAAATGGATTTGTGAGATGCAGGATAATACTGTTGTTCTGTTGTTTGATCCAGGTGAAAGTAGATCGTATGTATGAAATATGAAAACAGATTTTCATGTTCCAGACTTTATTTCAGCAAATTCAGGACATAATATTGATGCAAACTTCTGTACAACACTGTTCCCTTCTTTGAAAACAAGAAACAAACAACTAAAGTTTATGTACAAAAATATGTTAAAAAAAAAAACATACACAAAGATACGAGACAAAAAACAACAACAGTATCAATGCTTTTTTGTGAAGGGCTGTTATAAATAGGGACAGTATTCATTTGAGCATTAGTTTGCTTAACTATGCTGTGAGTATTCAGTTCATGATAAAACAATCGTGCGATCATGATTTTGTTCATTCGATGAGAAGCCAGTAGCATCACTGAGTTCATCACTGTGTGCCATCTCAGGCTGGACGACTTCCCCTCATAGTGTTCCAGGTGAAGAATGGGGCTCATTGCCTCCATGCAGTGCAAAAAGGAAAACAAGAGGAACCAAATGTCAAACAAACAACAAACAGTGAACCAGTAATTCAGTCTCATCGCAAAAAAAAAAAAAATCTCTCACCAGGAGAACTCTTTTCATTATCATTTACCAAAATGAATTTTCATCAAATTCTTTTTTTCTTAATTAAATCGTAGCTATGATTGGTTAATACAATCATCTAAGCAGACAAGTTGCCTGAAAAAAGCAGTCCAGCAAAACTAGCCAAACACCAACATACATTTCATATCAACGAAATGTAATCAAATGTTTCAAAAGGACACACATCTTCATTTTTGATGGACGAGTTCATTTGTGTTTGACAATTATTAGTGTCAGGAACTGAATACTAATATTGAAAACACTATCCTTCATTTTCTTTTTTACAAAAACAATTCATGAAATAATATGTAATATGTTACTGTTATTAAATGTAAGCCGGTCGACTCACAGACAAGGCAAGAAGTGAAGGCAGATGAGCAGAAGCACACTTGAAAGTGTAACAGAGCAGGTGAATGAATATGCAAAAACATACTCGGGAGTATGTTCAACAAAAACATGTAGCTTAGAAGCCTGCCATATACTGAGTTACAATTATAAATCACTCATCGATTAGGATATAAAAAACGTCTCACAAGCAACTTTGACTTTTCTTTTTGTTACTAAGCTGACAATCAAATTATTGCACATTATGCTGAACCCATTTAAAAGTCTTTTGTTCTCATTTGCCATTTTGATTGTCACTTTTTGGGATATAAAGCACATGTTGGTTCCATAGAGGGCGGCTGTATTTTTTTTTAACACCTCTGTTGGTCAGTGAGAAGAATTTTGGCAACAGTCCAGCTTCAGTCTTTTCCTGAAACTGACTATTGAATGTGCTCATCCATCTTTAGTGATCAGACAGGATGCAACGTTGTTTCGTTGATACGTAAAACAGTTGTAGTGCATTCTAGAGACAGCTGGCTTGGTCATGTGAAGCTCTGAAGCACAGTACAGCAATACATAATACAATAAAAGACACTTAATTCATTATACAGTGTATGTACAGCTCTGTTCAAAATGCTCATCATAACTCTTTCTTCTAGACTTTGTTTTTGCCTTGCAGCTTTCAAAAAAAATATGTATCATATATCAAACACTTTACAGATTTATTCCATCTCTTTTATCCCTGTCCTCTTTAAATAATATTCTTGCTTCCCTACATACCCATAGTGGTCAGGTGTTGATGCCCTAGCAGCCCCTTGCGCCCTGCTCCTGCCCCTGGGTGCCCCCCTCCGCTGCCATGGCCACAGTATTCTTGCAGTTCTGACGCAAAGTAACCAGTGCGGAGCCCAGACAGGCACGATTTGGAGCCAAGACACCTCCAGGGAGCTGGAAGAGGACAGTGGCCACCCCAGCCATGCCGTCATCTGTGGGCTCTAGGGTGATGGGCCCCACTTTAAAGGTGGAGTAAGAAAAGCCCATGAGCTGAGAGAGGAAGGGGTCGGAGCGGCAAAAGTGCTGGTAGCCGCTGTACGTGGATGGGTGGTGATGGTGTGAGGCCGGGGTGCCAGAAGTGGTGCTGGCATAGTGGTGGGTGTTCAAGTAGTGCAGAGGCAGGTGCTGGCCACCGTTGCCCCCTCCACCCAGGGTGAGGTGGTGGTGGTGGGCTGTGGGTCCAGAGCCCGAGTCATGTTTGTAGGAGACAGCTCCTGCCCTGCCCCTCTGGCCCACCACCACTCCTCCCAACTTGCTTGTGCGGGCATGAGCAAGCGATACAGTGCTGCCCCCCACCCCTCCACCAGCTGAAGGCAGGTAGATGAGCTGAGGCTCCTCTGGTTCAAAGTATATGGTGAGTTTAGCAAAGGGCCTTGATGCCATCTTGGTCATCTCCTGGATGTGGCGACGCTGCTCTCGACGGAAGTCCAGGAACTGCTTAACCTTCCACAGGAGGACGCAGACAGATAGGAAGAGGAAAAAACAGGAGAAGAAAACAGAGAAGAAGACAAAAAGATCGATGTGGGCTTGATCTTGTCGCAAAAACAACAGGCCCTGGGATTCTCCCAGTCTCTCGTCGGTTCCCACACCTCTCAGAGCAATGTAAAAGCGGCTGGATTTCAGGGAGTGCACCTCATGGGGGAAGGTGATGACCACGCGATCTCGAACGCCACGGACAATCAGCACTGTCTGTGGTTTACACACAGTGATGTAAGTAATGAGTCCTTCCGCCCGATCCTCCGTGATTTCTCTCTCTGCCCCTGGGACTTTTGCTTGCAGCTGCAGTGGGTTATGGGAGAGCACAGGACCCCCGAGACTGGATGAGGCATTGGCAAACACCTTTATGGGGGACGGAGGTGAATCCTTGTCTACACCAGTCGTTGTCCCCCGAGTCGCTGATTCCTCCTCGATCCTGATGGTGTGAATCCCTGTGTATCGGTCGACATCCACAATGAAGATGTCATGAGAGTTGGACACATAAACCTCCACTTCACCAAAGGTAACATCAATGGTGACTCGAATGTCCACATTGGTGAACTTTGGCTGCGCAGAGAAAAACACAGTGCGCCCCTTGGGCAGGTTCCGAATGGTGGGATCATGGAAGCAGTTGGTCTGGGACGTGGGGTCAAAACAGCACTCTGTGTCCACGTTGAACTGACGGTAGCACTGACGCCCATTCACCGGTGTGCCATTGAAGGAGTCTTTGCATTTGGCACACTGAATAGAAGGGCACAACAAATACAATTTGAGCAAACACGGCAATGAATAGGACAGGGTCGCAAATGTTTTTCTCAATTCACTATCAATGCTGAAAAAGACAATTTATAATTTTATGATGACCACGGCCACCTTCTGTGTTTAGAAGGGAAACCCTTTTTCAATATTTGATGCGCATACCTAGAACTGGGTGATATGACGATATATATCATAAAAACATACGTCTTTGCACTGGCTTCCTGTTGCTCAGAGAATAGACTTTAAAACAGCTCTGCTTGTGTACAAATCTCTTCATGGTCTAGCACCAACGTACATGTGTGACATGTTAGAGCCATATGAACCATCTCAGGCTCTGAGAAGCTCAGGAAGTGGTCTCCTGCTGGTCCAGAGTCAGGACACGGGGAGGCTGCGTTTCAGTTTTATGCTAAAATCTGGAACAGTCTTCCAGAAGATTTGAGACAGGCCTCAACTCTGACAATGTTTAAATCCAGGCTGAAAACAGTTCTATTTGACAACTGAAAGTATTTTATATACATGCTTCGCTTTTAATATAATTAATATATTATTAGGGACCGGCATATTAACCGGCACAACGTGCCTTTTTCCCTATGCTTACACTACACTATGATTTAATAATTAATGAGGTTATGGAGGCTACATACCCCTCACATGCAGTTGATCAGACCAGGATGTATATGTATACATTGTTATGGGCATGACTGTCCCCGACCTGCCCTTTAAATTGCTTCCGACGTTTTAAATTAATTTTACATTTGCTGTCCCCTTTATCTAAACACGTCTGTTTATATAAGATATAGGTTGGACCTGTATTACTCTATACATTTACTTGAATCTATTTAGTTAATTTTGCACTTAAGTTCTTAACAAATTGAGAAAAATACTTTATTTGTTAAGTATTTCATTCACACGTGAATAAATGAAAATGGGCTTTACCATTTTGGTTATTTCATATAGCCTATGTATTTTTTTAAATGACCAGAAAACATTCTATTTTGAAATATCTAATGACTTTTGATTTTGGCCTCAGCGCGCGGCCCCGTATACCTGTTGCCTGTAGCAGTCTTTCCGGTCACTCTGAGGGCTGCTGAGACAGGAGGAGGTCTCTGTGTTGTTTTGGCAGGGGCATCCTGTACCATCGTGTTCATTACACGTGTCGGCATGTCCATTACACTGACATCTGGAAGGAAAAGGATCAAATCCAAAGTCTGTTGACTCTATAAGCATTATGGACAATTGTATGTTTATCTACCTTCTAGGTATGGGGGAATTTACATCCAATTAATAGCATTTGTTTTGTTACTGTAAGGCCAGATAGAAAAAGAAGATGTATCCTTTAGCAGTACAACATGCAGTAAGCACCGTATGTTGATGCTGATTATGTCTGAAAGGTCTGACATTGTGTGTTCCCAAAACAATGGTAATTTTGCACACTGCCTTAATAAGAGGTATAAAGGCCATTTAAAATAATTTAAAAGCCGATGCATATATGCTAATCTATGTCACAGCATGGGAGTCAATTGACTGCTGTGCGGAAAACATTA
This sequence comes from Cyclopterus lumpus, assembly GCF_009769545.1. Taxonomy (NCBI): domain Eukaryota; kingdom Metazoa; phylum Chordata; class Actinopteri; order Perciformes; family Cyclopteridae; genus Cyclopterus; species Cyclopterus lumpus. The sequence goes on along the minus strand of NC_046981.1, from coordinate 13,364,148 downwards.
CTCACTTATCACACTTCGCCTGCAGCAGGAAGAAGCCACTGAGGCAGCTCTCACACTTGTCTCCCACACTGTTGTTCTGGCAATTCACACAGACAGCATTCTCTTCTGTGGGACCCTCAGTCACCCAGCTCTGAATCTGATGAAGGGACAAAGAGAGATGGACCACAGAAAAGAATGAAGGCAGTGCCCAAGAGTAGGCATTGTTTTTACATATCAAGAGAAGGCCACAAGGCTGGCAGACACTTACGCTGTTGGGGTCCAGGGGGCAGAGCCGTGGGTTCTCAAGGGCTTTCTTATGTTCATCTCCGGATAAACACAGAGCACTGTTTCCTTTGCAAAACTCCCGACATGGACGACAAGTGCCACCCCCCTTGGCAGAGCCCACAAACAGAGGCTTACACTTCTCACAGTGCTTACCCTAGAAATGCAGGGGGAAGGAATCAATCACCAGTGGACATGGAAAAACAGTGTCTACAATATGGGCATGTGTTTTACTATAAGCACTTACTATGGTGTTATTGTGGCACTCAAGGCAAACATCTGGTTTGCTGACCCCAGCGCAGTTGCTGTGTTTGTTGCAGCTGCACTGAGAGGAGCAGTTATCCCCAACAAATCCAAAGTGACATTGGCAAACTCCTGGGGAAATGCACGTCCCGTTCACACAGCCTTGTGCACACACTGGCTCACACTGACCAGAAACACTGTAAAGGAGAAAAACAAAAAGAGAAGATTTTGGTTAACATATACATTTACTCTGAAAAGCAATACAGTATTTGTTGGTATTTATTAACTATCCTTGTGTATTAAGTGCCTGAGTCATAATTGCTAACTCCTGATCTGACCTGCTAAGTATGTAACCCTGTTTGCAGGTGCAGTGATATCCCTGGGGTTGGTCGTGGCAGTCCTGGGTGCCGTTACAGTGGTGATGGCCATTGGCACACTCGTCCTCCTCTGGACAGTGAAGGAAGGACCAGCTGCTGTTTCTCATGGGGCAAACACCTTCACTCACACCTGGGTAACGAGAATGAAAGAAGGTGAGTGAAACACAGATGAGAAAAGCAGACATTTAGATTGATCAAGTGGAACTGACTGGTTACACATTGCTATGCACAACTTATTGAACGCATCAAACTGAAGATATTTCTCACCATCAAGACCTCCTTGTAGGCAGCGTCCAGCCCCATTGCCCACCTGGGTAGCACACCAACCACACTGAGGCCTGGCAATACACTGGGAGCACTGGGTGAGCTGGGAGCATTGGGGAGAGCAAGAGTCCCCTCCAGAGAGCAGACGACCGCACTGACCCGCCTCACAGCGCAGTGGAACAAAAGAAGGGCTCATGCACTAGAGGAAGAGGTGAGGGGTTAACTGCATATGAATGTGTTTTCTCAAATAACGCACAAAATACCTTGCAAAGCACAAGCAGGACAGTCTTACCTGCTGCAGAGCCATGCTCCACACACAGTGCTGCCAGCCCCCATCAGAGCCCCTGGAGCCCAGACAGAGACTGCAGTTATTGAGACTGTGACAGGGTGGAGGGCATGGCATAGGGGGAGAAGACTCCACCTGCATGGGTGAGACGTTGAGCAGGGCGTAGCTGAAACACGTCCAGTCATAGGTTGGGTTCACACTCAGGATGCGCCTTGTCTCACCTGGAGGAATCAAAAAACACAAATAACTTTTTTGAGTGGAACACAAAAATTGCCCCAAATGTGGCTTACCAAAAGATAGCTGAAACACAAAGAGCTAATTTATTTTAGCTGCACGATTATCACCAAAATAATAATCCATCCATAATCTACCAGGTGTAATGATCATAATAAATTAATCACAATTTTATAGTGTTTTTCAAATGTATTCTTAGCTTTAGACTGAAAAATAAAGAGAGCCTTTATAAAATGATGAATTTCCTCAAAGTTTTTCAACACTATTGCCCCTACCTGTGCGCTTGAACTGGCGGGTCCACATGCATTTCCCAGAAGCAGTACACTTGGAGCAGTCAGAGGCCTCACAGCTGGTCTCAGTGCAGTTGCTGGACAGGAAGATCTCTCTCTGGTTGATCCTACAGTCATGTTCAGACGTACAGCTAACAGAGCTGCTGATACAGGCCCCCTCTGGACAGTTTGTGCACCACTTACATTGTAGAGCAGGCTGGGAGATTCAGTAAGGAACAGATTTTAGTTGATAGAAGGTAGTTTTCTCACCTAGAGCTACCGATTGTGTTAGAGAAGCGGTCTTGGATGTTACCTGTGACGGACTTGAGAATGTTGTAGGGTGTCGCGCGAGGCATTCACTGCAGGTCTTCAGTCTGCGACACTGGTCTGGCTGACGAGGGGTCGGCGAACAAGGACTCTGGCCTGTGAAGCAGCCCATTCTGATGGAGAGGGAAGGAGATAAATGTAAGTTTGACACATTGTATTCAGTAGCAGTACATACATGACCTTGTAATAGTCTCCCACATGCCTTTTTTTCTTTAAGCAATAGCCACTCTTCCCTAAAGCCCATCTCTGTGGAATGAATAGCATACTCCAATCTTCGCTGTGGAGCTTTCCAGCTCCTTCAGGGTTAAGGTCTCTTTGTTGCTTCTCTGATTAATGCCCTCCTCGTCTGGTCCGTGAGTATTGATCCTCTTTTGGTAGGTTTGTTGTGGTTCCATAATCTTTCCATTTTATAAGAATTAATTTAATGCTGCTCCGTTAGATCATTGCAAACAGGTGGGCTTCATTTAACTAATTATGTGACTTCTGAAGGTAATTGGTAGCAACAGATATTATTTAGGGGCTTCATGCACCACTTTTCAATTTTTAAAAACATTTTTTTCAATTTCACTAGGTCATTACAAAAATCCATTTAAATTCCAGGTTGTAAAGCAACAAAATAGGAAAAAAACACCAAGGGGGTAAATGCCTTTGCAGGGAACGATAACTCTAAACACAAGAACAAAGTATTTATTTACAGTTGCTTTAAACCATCACCTCTCAGCAGTATCAGAAGAAGCACAGGTTCCTCTAAACCAGACGCAGCTGCCTGTAGTGGTGTTGCAGGCCTCTGGTGTGGGCAGCAGTGCACAGGGGTCAGCGGGTACAGACAGGGTTAGGAGTCTGCCAAGCGTGACACCATTGAAGCCTCCTGATAGGAAGAGACGGTCGCCCCAGCTTGTCATGGCAAGAGACACTGAACGATTTACTGGATCTCCGATAACCGAGACTGAATATAGAGATAAAAAGGGGTTATGGTATGCTATGATTTGACCATCATTAAATCTGCTGAATGACATTAAGATGGTCACCTGGTTGTATCCAGGTGTTACAGTTGATCTGGTATAGAGACACTGAGTTACTGTAGTCTTCTGCTTCTGTCCTTCCCCCGACAATGACCATGGTGTCTTTGATCATAGCTGCAGCGTGAAAGAAACGGGACAGGGGCTGCACAGCAAAGAGATGATACAGCAGGAATTGATAAGTTATCTATATGCAGTAGACTGAGGATAAATGCTTGGCTTGTCTAATGTACTGAGGAGGATAGAGACGAGAGGAGGTTGGCCTCTTACCTTATTACCCTGTGAAGGGACCAGCAGAGACCAGGTGAGGTTGGGGTAGTACAGACTGTAAAGCTCGCCTGAGGGTTCCACAGTCTCCACATGAAAGCGGTAGCCTCCAAAAACATAGATGGCATCAGTCTGCTCATTGTAGACTGCTGAGTGGCCATATAGACCTGTTTGAAGAACACACAGCACATTTTCAAAATGTAATACTGAATTCAGTCAATAACTCATTGGCCGAGTAAAAACGATGTTATAACCCACAAAAATGCCTCAAAGACCTGTAGGTGGTGTTCCAGTGTGAGGGGCAATGGTCCAGTTTCGAGTGTGAGGGCTGAACTCCAGCAGATGGTGGTTGAAGCCGTTGTCTGGAGAGTAACCGCCAATCAACAGCACAGAGGAGTCTCGGCGAACAGTTAAGGTGTGACCCGCCAACGGGGGCATTACTGAGCTCTGTCAGAGATGGAAGAACATGTTACTTGCTTGGAGGTAAAACCACACTTTAGCTTTTATAGATATGTTGTATTTCCCAGATGAATTTAAGCCCAACCTTGTGTTCTCTCCAGACTAAACTGCTGAGATTGAGACTCCAGGCATCCATGGCAACACCGTTTTGAGTGACACCGCCCGCCACCAACATGAAGTCGTGACTGGCTCCGTGGCTGCCAGACTTGTGACTGGTCAGTAGTGCAGAGGCGTGGTGATAGCGAGGGCTCGGAGTCGAGCCTTCTTCTACAGAACTGGTCAACATTTGGGTCCAACGGTGCTCTGACACAGAATATCTAAACAAACCAGGGACAAAATGTACCATTGTACACATATAAAGAGCACATGTGCTATGTACGTACAGTAAAATTACATCAATAAGGTTTGATGACATTAAACTCAAAACAGTCTCCGGTTACACAGCCTTTACCTGTAGACATTTCCCAGAATGCCTTCAGACAGAGAGAGTCCTCCATACATCCAGAGGGTGCCCTGTGGTCCAGACACCAGAGAGTGTCCCATCCTGTGGAGGAACCTGTGTGCCTGGTTCTGTGGAGCAACAGCACATATGAATGTGTCCGTGTTTGCTGAGGATTGAGATTCATGAATAGTGCAGATTCATATTTTGGTTTACCACTGTCAGTTGTGTGTCCAGCAGTGTTTCCCAGACCAGGCTGTTGGAGTCCCGAGGAATAGAGCAGTCTGAGCCAGCCCAGCTGTGTGAGCACACACACACTCCCAGAGACTGAGACAAACAAAATAAGTCGATAAGCAATTTAGGGAAATTTGTAACGTGACTATCATCACCAAAATACATTATTTTACAGCTGTAATTTTATAGCTGAAGATTATTGTGAATTTATCACAATAAATCAAATGGCAGGAGTATAAAACTAGGGTTTATGCAAAGGTACATTTTTCTATCACCATGAATAAGTGAGGACAACTTGGAAAATAAAACCAAATTTAAAATTCTATTTTAAAATATAAATTGTCACAACTCTTACTATATTACAAGCTCCTCTTCCTTCTGCTATTCCGCAATCCTGAGGGCACATGGGCCGGTGGCAGTGGGGACCACCATATCCCTTAGGGCACTGACAGAGCCCCCCTTGGCACTGGGCTCCACCTGGACATGCAGGTGACCCCTCTTCACCCTCATTAGAGCTCTGTTGACAACGCCGTACCCAGAAAGATGCATTGAAGCCTTGAGGTTTGTTTGAGGAGACATTGGCCTCAAAGTAGACAGAGATCACACCTGGTAGTAAAAGAGAAAAGACAAGGGACATGGTGAATTTCTACTACTGTGTTTTTAATTCCCACTATATCTCGATTACTTCAAATAATTAGATTCAGAGTTTGAATAACATGTTTCCATGGTTAACAGTAAAAGGACTTCCCCATTGCCCTGAGGTGATGTAATCCGCTTAGTAATTATTGGTTAAATGTGTTTACAGGGATGTCTGGTAGCCCACAGTGGCATTTAATAGCTCAGATTTTGCTGGTCGCCATTAATGGACTATTGCCGAATGAATATATGGATGGATACCTGAGGTGGCCTCAACAGTGATAGGTTGAGTCCTTGTGGTGCCACAAAATGCCCCAATCAGGTTATGATCTGAATGAACAACTCCATTGGACAGGAAACGAGGGAGGCCATCAAACACATAGACGAAGGAGCTCTGAGAAAAACAAAACATATGGAAAATAAGGGAGACAGTTATACAGAGCGGAACATTGACAATGTTTGATGCTACATCAGAGCTGTATGTTAATACAGCTAACATGTTAATTGTCATAGCTGTATAATCAGGTCATGTTTGTACTCACTTTACAGTGCGTATGGGAGTCTGGGTGTAGAGTGAGTGCTACAGGGGGACACAGCTGTCTGGGCAGACAAGGTGCCAGGTTCTCAGTCACAGACAGGACCCACAGGCAATGAGAAAGCCCTCCTTTCCCCTCTGTGCCACTTCGCCATCCCAGAGAAGAGGAGAGAGGCATGGCAGAGGAGGAGGTGGAAGAGAGCAGCACAGAACGGCCCTGGCACTGGCGGTAGCATGTGCCATTGTTCCTGTCAGAAAATGAGAGATGGAAGGATAGACGAGTCGTGATGAAATCATCCACTGTATTAACACTTTCTGCTTTTATCAATATCTTATTCTAATTGCAACTCATTGATTTAAAATTGTTTTCAATCAGTTCAGACACAAATAAATGAAAGATTTGCATTACACTTAAGGTATAAGATGAAATCTCCTTACCTGGGGTCTCCATAGTAACCAGGCAGGCAGGACTCGCAGTGTGGTCCCTGAGTGTTGTGGGTGCAGTAGCACTGGCCTGTCTGGTTGTGACAGTATCCTCGGGCAGGGTCGCCATGACCGTTACACTCACATTGCACACAGCCGCCGCCACCAGCCAGGGCTGATCCAAAGCTACCTGGACGGCAGTGCTCACAGTGGGGTCCTGTAGTCCAATCTGAAAGACAGAAAGTATTTCAGCGGAGCAAATTTCAACAGAAATACCCAATAAATTGGCCTGGTTCAGTAATGACAGTAAACAAAGCTATTGAAATACTACATATATTAATTCCTCACCCTGGCATTCGTCACATATCCCTGGTGCCGTTATACAGGTTGAATGGAAGTTGCAGCCACAGTCAACGTCACATTCAACTCCACTGAGAACCAGGGTGGCGGGATCAGATGTCCAGCCAAGGGAACATTCACACTCAAACCGCGGGCTGCCACTACATTGGCCCTCACGGCACTCGTTATAGCACCTGTAGAAAGGGGATACATTAGAGTGGGGTCAAAATGTCCTTTTTCAAACCTTAGAAAAATAATCCTGATGACTAAATTGTAAAGGTGAAGAAGGGTTTTAGATTAAGAAAGTTGATGGATAAATCAACAGAGGACCACATCTTACGTCTGGTTGCAGTGCAGTGTGCCATCCCCTGTGTATCCTCTCTCACAGTGGCACTCATAAGAAGTGGGAGTGTTGATGCAAGTGGCGAAGGGGTGACAGTTATGGAGACCTAGCCGGCATTCCTCCACATCAGGGCAGGTGGGGTAGGACCAGATTGCATCTTGCTCTTCATCATTCAAGTGCTCCAGCTCCAACTCCATTTCTAGGGGTCGTGGCGGGGCCGAGGTCTGGGGCTCAGGGCTGAAAAAGCAGGAAAGGGAGTAGTGAAGTTGGATAGGTATACTTTATCCACCTATACTTCCACCCACTACATTATGGCTCTATATAGAAATTCTGCTTTAGTTTGGCAGACATTCAAAGATATGTGAAGGTTTCAGAAAGCAAAGTCTAGCCCTCATTAAGAAACAAAAAGCACTTCAATTAACTATTTTCAAATTAATATAACTGATAACAATGTGACATGTTTTCTTTCAATACATAAACTGGGACTGGATTGTTTTTGTTGTCTTGATTTTGCATGTTGTTCTATTTAACTTGGAGTAATTGTATTGTGAAAAGCAAGGACCACCACAAATACATTTACAAACTGTGAGACACACTTCATCCACACTAATAATAAAAGCACACAATTACCCATTAAGCAAAAGCCTTTGTGTTATGCTTACTGCAGCAAATCATGAAAGTATAAAATAGATATCTTTACTTTGCAGCCCGGGCTTCAGCCACAGCCACACTGCAGTTATACACCAAGGGGTCGTCCATTCCAGCCCAGTCTCCCCTCAAACATCTAAAAAGAGGAGTGGAAGAAATTGAATAAATACATATAAATCACAATTAAAAACAATGACATATCAGCAGTTTGATTTGATAGCAGAGATTTATTAATTAGTCATCTAAATCAGGTGAGTGGCCACTGTATTTGCCAAACTTACTTTCCAATTGTAGGATTGTTGTAGTCACCACACCAGCCGCACTGGAATGTTCTCAGGCAGTCTGTGCATGTGTTTAAAGCTGAACATTGCTTACACTGGGGAACCGAATGAACACTGACGAGTAGGAAAATAAGGAATGCAAATATTAGATTATTTATGGTTAAATTAAATTACATTTAATAATTTGTTTGTCTTATTTTTGAGATTGCACTAGTACTGCAAAACAAAAAAGCAGCTAAGTCATTTTACCTGTCGTACCAGTCCCTGCACTCTCCATAGGGGTATTTTGTGAGGTAGGCAGCAAAATAGAAGCAGGCCTGGGCTGACTCACACCAGGCACACTGGCTGGAGTTAGAGAGACACTCACCACACGTCTTTCTCCTTTGCAAGACAACAATATGTCCAGATAGGGGAGGACAATAAGGTGAGTTACAGGTTATTGTTGAAAACATGTATGGATCTGCATTTACCTGTGTTAAAAATATAGTTTTTAACTCACTGGTTGCAGACTTTGGGACACCCCCCTGGGTCACGGATTGATCCATCTAGTCTTCCGCGTCGACTGCACTGGTAGTCGCCTTTCTTGCTGGAGTTTATCTGCCACTCGCAAAAAGTGTCCTAAAAAGCCAAAGTCAGCTTAGCATGAGTGAGAAATACAGCAGCTCCAAAAGAGCTAAATAATATCACTGCATAGTGACCCTCTATGTTACAATTCGGTGTTATCTGTGATGTACCTGAGTACAAGCGGAGCAGTCCTCTGTACTCTTCACACAAGGTGCAGGTGCTGGGTGCCAACAGCAGATGGCGCTGACCTTCTTCCTTGCCTTCCCCCCTTCTCTCCCTCCTTCTCTCACTCAGGGCAGGGCTCGAGTTTCTGGGCTGTCCCGCAGCAGGCAGCGGGACAAAGACGGGCACCAGCCACAAGACTGGTCGGACAGACAGGCCAGACAGGACATGTATGCTGAGCAGGTTCCGGAGCGGTAGGCTCCAGGAAAGGAAAGAAATCTCCTAAAAGGAGAGCAAGTAATGAAGTGAAAAGAGATACAAATTCAACGTTTGAATCACTACTGAATGAAAGTTAAAGTCATTGTGAAGAAAAATGGCAGAAATAAAAATGTGCAAAGACCACCAACTACAGGTTTTTATCTTTACTTTTTTTATTAGACATGTTTAGCCATGCTGGTACTCACACTCCCTCCAGGCAATGTTCTGTTCCATATCAGGCCATCTCACTGGTCTGACCTGAGCCCGAGTTGTTAAGGTAGCCCTCGGCCTGAACAAGGTAATGGTTGGCCTCTGGTCAGGTTAGAGAACAGTCGACTTCCATCTGTGCGAGCCAGCAGATTCAACTCTTCTCCTGCTGGGCTGCCAACGACCAACTACCTCCTGCTCGGACAGTTTAAAAGGTGTATAGAGAATGAGATACAAAGAACAAGTGGATAATAGTCAAGTGAAAGCTTTGGAATTTTATTAGCATCCCAGAAATGTATAAAATGTAAGGCAGCTACTTTAAACCCTGCCAAAAGACATACTACATCTACTTTATTTGCTGTCAAGTAAGGTAGTTGACATAAGGGCATAAGGGAGATTATTTGCCCTACACTGATTACTCTTGTGGGGATGCCTGCCTTCCAATAGTCACAGCTCAATGTTATTCAACAAGGGAAAAAGAGCAAATCGCTACATGACACGTGTTATATCTAGAGCATCTAATCTGTCAATATGTTCCAATTTCAAGTGAGCAATTTGTTTAAAAAAGTGTTGAAATGCACTTTCCCTCACCAGTTGGCTGGAGTTGGGCCCTGAAGCCATTCGAGCCTCAAAGTGGAGCCTTTGGATGCGAGCCCACATGGAGACAGTCTCAGTGGGAGCGGGTGCAGGTGGAGGGGCCCCCCACAACGGGTGGACGAAGCCCCTGAACTGTAGGGCTACGTCCATTTCTGTGGTGGGGCTAAGGATGATGGTGGTACTGCGGAGAATGGACACCTAAAAAGAGGAGAGGAGGATGGAGGACAGTAGAGGATGGAGGGAACACATCACAGAAGCACTCTACAAACTGATTCCACAAGTTTGACAAACTACTTGAAAAAGGAATATTCTCTGTGAGCGAAATAAAACAGACAGCAGAAAAGAACTAAAATAAATACGTGAGCATTGGACTTTAGAGTTTGAAAAGCCAAGAGCACCAGGCAGAAATAACAATTAGAAGAGAAACAATCATAATATTGAAGTTGAGTCAACGTATAAAAGCAATGTTGGAGGAAGAAGGAGGGATAGGTTTAAGCAGAGAGGGAAGTAGTTAAAACCACAACTAGTACAGTTAGCACTTGAGATTTGGACTCCATACCTTGTCAGGCTGGGAGTCGTTGCGGGGGTGCTGGAAGGTGAGCAGGTGCAGTCCCGGGACATAGTTCTCGGTGCGACAGAAGTGGAGGGAGGTTAGGGAAAAGGGTACGCTCCCCCCACCAGCCGTACGCCCCTGAGAATCTGATCCACACGGCACGCACTTTGCTCTGCGAGACCGAGAGGGAGAGGTCAGCACACAAAGAACACATCTGATCTCTTACAATATCATAATACAGCAGTTTCCTAAAGTGTCCTACTGTACTAAAACAAGTCTGATCTGTGACTTTTGTGTGACGTGTGTTCAAAAAGAGTCAAACAAGATGACCTCACTGCACCAAATGAAGTATACGATTGGACAGGCAAGTAAAAAATCATGTTCTGAGTAGTTTGTTCAATCTCAGCTGGGTGTAGTCATGTCACTGTGCTCAATCTCTGAAACACGTCCAACAAAAGTCCCTCCCATCATCTTTTTTCCCACCAGTCTGAGGCTGAGCCCTTCTCTTCTGCCCTCCTTTCTCCCTCCCTGGGTCTCACCTGACACAGGTAGGCAGGACTCATTCTGAACACACCAGCCAAATTCACCAGGGGCACGGGCCAGAGAAGCTGGAGTGCCACTGAACACCAGACAAGACTGGCAATCAGACAGGAAGCGAGCCAGGCCCAGGCAACCAGTACTGCCACACTGTGAAGACAAAGGGGTGGTTATAAATTGCACTGGTAATCCTGACAGATATTCATATAGATACATCAAAGTGAAAGAAATGTTTAAGTGTCTAACAAAGTGGGAATGGATATAACAATAATATAGTTTACTCTACATTTGTATGAATTAGTCAAAAGCAGAGTACGCCACAAGGATGTGCTGAAGGAAGTGTTACCGGATCAGTGGGCTGGTACTCTCTACAGCGGCCTTCACACCAGCTGCACTCAGGGTTCTTCAGGCACATACTTTCATCTAGGGCCTCAGCACAAACAGCATCCTATGAAGGCAACACACTGTTTCAGCCTTTCTCTCATCACTCTCACAAATGATATGACTTCCAGTCTTGTTTTATGACACTCACCCTATCACCTTGATCGCTACTGACAAACAGTGGAACTTTATAAGCCACCAGGTCTCCAAGAGCAACACCACTGTAGCCCCCAGCAACCAGCAGGACTCGTCCCTCCATCACAGCAGCAACATGCGAGTAACGCCCCCTCACAGAATCCCCTCCTGAACAAATTAAAGTTTCATAGGCAATGTATGTGAAGATGCTTAAGCAACAACCACCAAGAAACAAGATGTAGATCAAAACTGGACTGTGCGCATGAGTCTACAGAAACTCACTGAGTGACCATCTCTCCCCCGCAGACACCCATTGGTGACAGCCCAGATGGTAAAAGAAGATCTCCTCGTCATAGCACTTTTCCTCTTGGTAATGAATATGTACATTCCCCCCTGCGAGAGAAAGGCAGGAAGAAATAGATAAATATACACAAAACAGCACTAATTACATGGTCAATGGCGCTTTTCTAGTCTTCCGACCATTCAAAGGACTTTAACACTACATGTCATCATTTAACCATTCACATCTATTTATACACTGATGACAGTGGCTACCATGCAAGGACTCTTACTAGTCATTCATACCCATTCATACACCGCCTGCACAGCCTGAGGGAGCCATTTAGGTCTTGCCCAAGGACACGTCGACATGGGAAGCCGGGGATCGAACCACTGATTCTTCTGATTGAAGGACGACCCTGCTCTACCACTGAGTCAGTCATGAATTATAGTTGCTTATTTTCTCAATGCTTACCGTAGACAACCATGTAGTTCCCAATGACTGTGGCTGAGTGGAAAGCTCTCTCTCTGGGGCCGGTTGCTGGGAAACGGGAACGGAAAGATGTCCAAAAACGTTTGTCCACATGGAACACGTCGGTGTTGTTCACTCTCACACTAAACCTTAAAAAGATATATACAACAAGAGAACTATTAGTATTCATAAAGATGCTGTGTATGTTTTTATTCACTAGCTAGATTTTTCTCAAAATGTTGCACATTTCTACATTTGCTATTCCTTTCCATCTTGTCTCTTATATGTTTATGGAGTGCTGAATTGAACAAGTCTTCCTAAAAGGAATCACGGTTTATCTAATGGGACAAATTATTTACAATGAACTATAAACATATATCAAGAAATATCACATGTGCAATACCCAGACACAGATACCCTCCAAAGCTTGGCATCAAACTGTTCCCTTTCCTCATTAAACAATCACTAAATAAAAAACAGTGTCCAAAATGTTGCTAGTGGATGTATATGTGTTACTCCATCCAGTATGCTAAAGCACAACCTACCTGGCAGTGGTAGGCCTGTGGCCTCCGTAGACCAGCAGTGTCCTGGATGGGCTGTGGAACACCATGGAATGGCCAGCAGTGGCCGGGGGCTTCCCACCTGTGGGCTGAACCATTTCCCACCGACCAGAGCCATCCAGGCCAAACCGATACAGAGAAGAGGAAAACATATCATCCTCCGTGCGACCTGGGAAATAATGAAAAGGAGTGATGCTGCCAAATTATGATATATTTCTCAAGGGATATATTTATGCCAATACAAAGACAGACTGCCAAGTGAAAATATCATGTGAAACCCACCTCCAAATACATAGAGATATTTTTCTACTACAGCTGCAGCGTGATTGGCCAGTTTAGGAGATCCATGCGAATTTGAAAAGCCATGCTGTTGCCAGTCATCATGAAGGGGCCGGTACATCCAGACATCACTGACCAGGGAGCCGTTGGCTAGCTCTCCTCCAAAGATAACCATATTACCCGTCCACTCTACCGCTGTGTGGGAATGACGAGCCACCTGACAACATAGGAGAGGCCAACCGTGCAGGCAGGAAGTGAATGAACAGGAAATGTAAATAAATAAATTGCATTTATATAGAAGTTGACTATATTTAGATGTAAATAAAAAAACATCTCCATTGAGAGAAATCAGGAAATAGGAGTAAACATTAACACACACTGCAATAACCTGATCATCATAACACCTTTATTTACAAACATATTGCATTAGTAATCGGATGTCTGTACCTTCCAATGTTCTTAACCATATCTGGCATATTTTCAGTGAATTTGTCATATGGTGCTGTTGTTGGGGAGTGTTTTTAACAGGGTATCTGGACTGACAACAGTGAGACGAAAGGCTCTATAGCAAAAGCATGTGCAATTGTATCTGAATTTTACAAATGATTTACAGTTTAGTTGTAGCTGTGTGTGTTTGTGTATCACTTACAGGAGAGTAACTGTACGACCTGCTTTCCCATTGGTTGGATGCAAAGTTATATTTAATCAAGTCCCCGAGAGCTCTGTTCAGGTCAAACCCTGGGGGAAAAGAAGGAATAATCAAACACAAACTGATTTTATTAATCATCAAAACACTATAAAATACAAGAAGGGTAAAATTTAATGTGGGACTGCAGCTAAAACAAAGGGGGTGGAAGATGGGTTTGTTCACTAAATATAACAAATCTGTGGAAATTAAGAACATGTCACTCTCACCGCCAAACAAGTACATGGCTCCAGTGGTGGATAGATACACGCCAGCAGACCCCGTCCTGGGCGGTGTGTCGGGGTGTCCCTCACTCACACGCCACCACTGCCCTGCCCCACTGTCGTTATGGAAACCAAGCATGCAGCTGTGACCCAGGAAGCCTGGGTTACACAGACAGCCCTCCCCTTTCTGAGACAAAACATGGATGAGCAAGAATAGTTTAAGACCAATCATCAATGTTTTAATAAATTGAAAATCTGAAAGACATAACTAAAGCTTTGTCAGGGGAAGATGAGTAACCCTTTGGTTGAAGATGTCTTGCTTTGCATGTTATACCTCCCCATCCCTACGCTTACCTTGTCACACTGGCCATTCACAGAACAAGCCTGGGAGCACAGAGGGGTTGTACAAGCTGGTCCTCCCCAACCCTGATGGCAATGGCATTTTGATGTAGAGGAATCACAGCGGCCATGACCGCCACAGGCTCCAGGGCACACAGAGAAGGTGTAAGTCGCATTGAAGCCTAGGAGGTTGTAATTAGCATCGCTGAAGAGATGGAGTAGCATCTGGAACAAGAACATTTAATAACAGTCATAAACCTAATATAATCAATAGTTATACTTTAGAATTTCTTTTGTTTTGTCTAAATTGGTTACCTTGCCAGACTTGGCTTCAATGGGTTCAGGCAGAGTGTTGCCACTCAGGCTGGCTAGGAGAGGGCTCTGGTAGGAGTCTCCATCATACACAAAAAGGTAATCATAGGTACACTCTGTGTCCATGAAGGTGAAATTTAAGACAATGCGGTGACTGTTGCTGGGAGCTGGAATAGATAAAAAGATGGAAAATACCAGTCAGATTAACTGGCTGTATATTAGCTGCAAGTTATTTGTTCAACTGTTGATTTGTGCACAAGACAATATCGTGGCTCGTTATACCTTTGATAAGCCACTCGCAGTTCCCATTGACAGAGTAGTTCCCTGGTCCATCTGTGACATAGCCTGGAGGCCCCCTCAGCACCTGTCTGTGGCCCTTGCAGTCCCCTGCCTGGCATGCAGGCGACTCAGCCAACAGCAGAACCACCAGGACCAGGGAGACAGGGAGGGGTGAGGCCATTACTGGCACCGCCTTAACAACGAGGGGCAAAAGGTATAATAATAATTTGGTGTGGTGTCTTGACAGACTAAAGTTTCACCAGAAATGTGCAGTGTGCAGCAGTATCATGCAGCAAACATGGACCGACCACTTGTTCTACCACACATGACAAATTAACTGGAGGAGATGTATATGGAAAACCAAGAGTCGTGTAGCCTGGAGGTCCCACGACCCACTTCATGTGACATTCTGACATGATGCATTATGCCATTCGCACAGCAGAATAGAACAACCCCAAAGGTGTTCAAATAAACTAACCTAACTACTCCACTTGATGAAAAACACTGATTCAGATGGAGCTCAGCTTTATGTCCAGTAGCTCGTTACCGTGAGACACCTTTCTATCAAACACAACGGTAACGTCACACGAAGTATTCCACACGTGTGAGTCAGCGTTATTTACAAAGGTTGCGTTAACAGACTGTCTTTATTAACGTTACGTGAATTAAAAAAAGCACCGAGGGGCCAATCACAACAAAGCTAAGCTACGTTAGCGGAACACCGTTAACAGAGGCCGTTAGCTAGTTTGTAATATTGCATTAGCACACTTACCATTTCCCGTCTCGTTGGCCTCATGATAATTTACATTTTCGGTGACCCTGTAACGTTGGCAACCACATGAGCAAACTAACGGCTGGTGAGCGCTCACGACTGACAGTTAGCCGCGTTAGCTCGTAGCTACTGCGGCTACAACACTGTGGTCGGTTAGCTTGTTTGCTAGCTAGCTAGTTTGCTAGCGGCTAAATCCAGATGCGCAATCATCAGTTGGCTGCAAATCTATCAATAAAAGTCACTTTTGTGAGTAATTCCTGATTATGTTACTAAAACTCGGTCGATGCCCTCGTAGGCCAGCTAACAACGGAACCTTCTAACGGGTTCGACCCAATTCTTGCGGTCCATCTGCGGGACAGAAGCCCGTTGTTTTGGTGTTTATGCCTGAAACGCTCGCCGGTGGTTGGCAACACAAAAGACATGGCGCGTGCCACCACCGCCATCCAGCGGAGATGAGAAACAGCGTTTAAACATCTGGACATAAGCCACGCACAATATCGTGACATGAAATCAAAGATTCCACCAGAATACTACCGTTTACAACGTGTGTTGCATCAATTACCTCTATTAAGAAAATAATGTGATCCAAGTGCAACATTAACTTTAATTGTAGCCACGTGTATGTGGTTCTAATAAATGAAACAAAATAAATCAGATTTTAATGTTTTTTATTGATCAAGTCAACTATATATTTGGGGAGAATCAACACAATCATATAAAAGACGTACAATTAATCAAAGGGAATTTCAGACACTTAAATGCATTACATTCAATTATTATAAACTGAAATTGTGTACAGAAACCGACAAAAATGTAAAGTTAACACACCTACCATAACAGCCCAGATACATTAATTATTACGTTCACATTCCACTTTTTTTTTATTGAGCTCTCATATATTAAGAGCTGGATGTCCCATTTTTTCTTCCACTGCATTAATAAATCAAGAGGCCATTTTATTCAGCTCTTCAAACTTTATCAGTATTGGCCACCAGCATCAGCCAAGCTTCCAGTCATTTCTTTATTGAGGTTTGTCCCTTCATTGTAAAGTGATGACAAAAAACTGATCAATCCAATCCCCGCCATCTAAGGCACATCTAAAAAAAAAAATATTTTGGGAAGTTCCTGTGCGCCATCAGTGTTCACAAAGTAATTTAATAGCTCTAACATGTGCATCATGCAGCTGCAAGGCTTTTAATAAACTAAATGTCTTACCTTTAACAAAAGGTATCCCCTACATTTTTATATTTTCTTTAAAAAATCTTTTTGTTAGGCTTTTAGTAAATGCATTGTGTCTTTTATAATCTTTTAGTAAGCCCTCTCAATGTTTTAATCTATAGTCTCCCTAATTGCTATTGTTTCATCTCTTCTCATTGGCAGATTTTAATAATTTATTTTCTACAATGATGGGCAATGAATCCCTGTTTGACTGATACAGTTGAAAAAGATTATTATTATTTTCAATCCCATACAGTTTAGGTCAACAACCATCCCTCTGGAGTATATCGGCTCATCATGAGGTGTGAACAGCTATTTTTCCCGGAGCAAGAGTCGTAGGCGTAGGATGGAGGCCAGGGCCAAAAATTGGATAGATCTTTTCATCAAACTTGTGTGTTAAAGTGATAAGGTGCGTTGCAGTTCCTGCATCCCAAAATGACACCTCTCCCTTATCTAAATTAAGCTTAATGCGGATTTTTTCAGGACGCTGCTCTACCTGCAGCTCGGTATGCTCAGGTGTTGAGACGGTGTACACCCCTTTGCTCAGTCCTATGGACCACACACCACGGCTCGTAGAGACCGTGAACTTCTTTTTACGGGGCACTGACTCTTTGCAAACTCCCACAATCCACCTGGGGTTGTCACCAACAATGACATCCCATCTGTGTTTCCCAGAGGTGTAACCTTCAGCACCAAGCACAAAGACGCAGGGATCAAAACGCTCCGGGTTGTCAGGGGCGGTCAGTCGCTCTGAGCTTTCCTTCACACTAGAAAGGTCAGCATTCAAGAACAGCCATGGTGAGGCTGTGTTTGGGTTCAACACCACCGGATCTGCACACAGAAAGAAACAAAACACAATTACTTCATGTTTGTAACATTCGTTCGACCACATGTAATGTTAGAGCAGACTATTCTTCAGTCTCCTATCATGTCAAGTCAGTGTTCCCCAAGACTTATGTTTCAAGTACACCAATACAATTTTTTAACAGAAAATTGTTCCATTTCCGGTAAAGACTCACAGTCCCTAAAACCACAGATCATTCCCAACTCCCAGTGTAATTTACTCACTATATTTGACATAGGCCTGCATGTTCTTCCAGATGTTGAAGCTCAAAGCACCAACATGCTTGCCCATGTTCAAAAGAGAGTCGTGAGGGATGCAAGGTTCTTCACGAGTCCACTGGGCTCTAAAGCAAAGATGGCAATATGTGAAGTTAACAAGAGACATTTGTAAATCCTAAAAAATAAAGCAGAAACCTAAATGTAGCAGATTTTCATCATAGTTGAATGACAAAAATGTTTAATATTCAAAATTATCTAATATAGTTTATTTTGTTTTCTTTCCTATGCAGCAAAATAGGACTAAAATTAACAAATAAAAACCTTGTAATAAAGAATATATATATATATACACATACATACATATATACATATACATATACACACACATATATACAGTATACAGTATACACATATACACACACATATGGTGAAATGTACTTCCTAGTCCTTATGCAGTGGATATTTACACATTGAGATTTTATGAGTTTTGCAGTTACTTACTCTCTTTTTAACTTCTGGAAATTCTAAAACATAAAAAAAAGTAATTGAGATTAGTTTTTTTTTTTTTTTAAACATCAGAGGCAAAACGAGGCACAGTCTTATACGTCTCATAACTGTGAGGACGAGGTGCCTTCTCTCACCCGCAGGAAAGCCAGATCCTCGTTGCCCATCTCTTTCTGCAGTGTATCACTGAGCTTGTTCATAGCGGCAATGTCCTTGTATGTGTTGTCAATCAGCTCCTTTATTGCAGAAATCTTCTGCTCCTCCTCAGTAGCCAGGGCTTTTAGACGCAGAGCTTCCTCTGTGACAAGCACCATGCGGAGCCTCTCAAACTCCTCCTTGATCTGATTCTCTGCCAGCCCAGCTTGATACTGTGTTAAGAGAAGAGAGTATACATATATAGTGAACATACAAGCATGAATTAAGATATGTGCAGTGCGTTATATGTCTTGTACTATCTCTTGAACACAATCTATCTGTCTCAATGCGTAAGGGAAGAACTCTTTCCAAATATCAAACAGAATGCATATTCATGCATATGTCAGGGGCAAATGACTTAAGGGATCCCTGAGGCGAGCACTTTCCTCCGTAGGTCAAAAGTCAAGCTGAACAAGGGGAGAACCTGGGGTATCTGGTTCAAGGACTTGTCTAAGGACAATGGACCAGTTTAGCAGCTTGTATAATAATAACCTACTTTAATGATTAAACACAGATGAATGTAATATAAACATTGTGAGACATGCCAGTAACTTTACCTTGATGTACTCCATTGTGTTGCCAAGTTTATGTGTCATTTTCTTGTAAGACTCCACTTTCTTTTTAAAGATCTGGACTTTGAAGCCCAGCTCCTTCTGCAGGGTAAAAAAGCAGAGCATGAGGTGATCGGACGGGTGTTCCTCAAACCTGCATCCACACTGCGGACACAACGTGCTAACATCGTATTTACATATTGTGGTGGGGAAAAGCAAATGGGAGTGGTAGACTTAGACTTGGTAGTATGTGGTGAAATAGGGTGAATTCTGGAGTGAGAATAAGGCAGTGGTCACATGTTAATGGAGAGGTGGTGAGGATTGGAGGATATCACGTATAAACTCAAATCTAGAGGAAAGTGCATGTTGGATGCATGTAATAGACTAAAGACGATAATTTATACTCAAATATTTAAGTACAACAAGTATGTCAGTTACGGTGTGACTTTAAGGGGAAACCGTGGAGCTACAGCAATGTATAGTACTGTCTCCAGGTGTGACCCGGAGTCTCACTGTACCTTACACATCGGTGCCCCCTCTTTCAGTGACCACAGCGTGTGTGTGTTGTGCAGAGTGACACAGTCCACACACACGGGCTCCTCGTCCTTCTCACAGTACAGCGCCAGCGGCTTCAGGTGCAGGTTACAGGTGACGTCACTGGTGCTCTTCCGGTTCGACCACCAGTTCGACTGTCTGAGGAAGCTCTCGCACGCGCTGCTGAGCGCGCGGTTGGAGGTGACCCGCCCCTCCTCGCACACCTCTCTGCACACGGGACACTTATTGCTGACCTGCAAACTTTTCTGCAGACACTCCCGACAGAAGCTGTGGGTACACGGCAGCAGCACGGGGTCCTGGAAGACGCCCCGGCACACGGGGCAAGTCAGGTCGTGCCGCAGAGGCGAAGCCTCTTCCGGCAGGTCTTCATCCATGCCGTCAGCCATGGCTTCACGGGCCCGCTTCAGTTTACTTTCGGTTTTGAAGAACAAAATACGCACCCGGCTGGCTCTGTGTGTCAAGGCTTCGGCAGTCTGCTTACGCTCGTAAAAAAAGAAGTGGGAACAAATTGTATCGTGGAAAGTTTTTGAAAGTAGAAACCCCCCCAAATCTGTTCTGTCGAGTTTGTTTAGCGTTCTTTTAGTGGCGTTTCAGTGACAGGCTTCTTCTTCATCCTCTTCTTTGGGGGTTTTCCGGCAATTGGCATCCTTTTTACTTGAATTACTGCCTCCTACTGGATTTAATCGTCCATTGTTATTCCATTTCAGCCTTGTAAAAAGGGCTGTGGCGCTCCCTAAAGTTTCTACGTGTACAGATTGTAAAGCCCTCAGAGGCATATTTGTGATTTTGGGCTATATCAAATAAGTTCTATTGAATTGAATGAAATCAGGACGTGCTCGAGGCTACTGTCTCCATTTATTGACACTGATTTCAATGCAGTAGGATGTTTCCCTATGCCAACAAGTTACTATACAAGTTGCTGTGACCAATTCTTAATATATTTATGATTACTTAGATTAGTTCCACTACTTCTTACCCCTCCTGCTTTTATTTCATGTAAGTAGCTTCTTTTTGTCGCACTGTCCTTATACTCTTGCCACAGTTTGCTTACCCTCCTCCCGATTATGTAATATGAAATGTATGTTTAATATGTATTTCAATATTCTCTCCTGACTTCTTCATTCCCTATTGGTGACATGCTGCAAACATGATCAGGGTTTATACAACACCGCCTTCCAGTGGATCCTGAGGTTGTGATCATTATTGTGATGATTCTTCTTGTCGAGGGGCGTTCACATCTGTACCTGTCTGCACACCTGGCAGAGAGAGAGAAACACTTCCTGTGAGACAACAATATTCAGTTACCCACAGGCTACCATGATACTATGAATGTACTTCATTTGAACAAATTCAGCTGTTTTTGTTCAACTTAATGAATCCATATACTTGACGTTTTGCATAGATGTTTAAAAACGATTGTGGAGAAACAAAAAGGTAATTTAGCTGGAGGAATAACAAGGGAAGGATCAAGCTCTTTCTTTTATCCCTCCTGTTTGTACTGAGTCAAACTAATCACACGTCATAGCTTGTTACTCCATTATTTTGCACACAGACATGGACACTACATTACCTCTACCTCAAGTGTTTGTTTTTTTAACCTCTTTGCCATGTTTTTATATTTCAATTGTTCTAACTGTGTATCTTCCTTTTATAAAAGACAAATCATCTCATTGAGACACACCGGCACTTTATTCAAAACATCATTCTGGGGGTTAATGGTCAGAGTATCTCCAACAGATGGAGCCACATTTCCATCATGTGACCATGTCACCATGGAGTGATATGTGCCAGACATGCTCTTTGTGTCTGTCCTTGAAATGATCTTCGCAAACCAATGAAAATAGAAACCACAACATTGTAGCTCTGTGTAGCCATGATCAAATGCATTGGGCTTCAGGCCGCCATCACATAGTGGGCATGAAGCATCAGTTGGATACAGTATATGTTAAGATTATGTATATGAAAACTTTTAAACTAACTGAAACACCATAACGTACTTTAAAGGACTGACAAAATGACACATTTTGTTCTCACCACAAACACGCTCTTACACCCCCTCATGTTCCATGTGTTCTATGAGTTTATATGAGTGATAAATTTCCAGAAAATGTTCAAAAACACTTCATTTATCACCTTTCAACCTCCCAAGAGTTGGCATGACAGCTGTTTTAATGTTACACATATAGGTCTCTGTGCCCTTCTATAGGTACTAATAGCAAGTTTGACTACAACCTTTTTTTTATTGAAATGTTGTGTTTATTCCTGTAATAATGCCAAGTGCTGAATTTTGCACACTGTCAACACAAAATGCATGAAAGTGGCTACATTTCAGTCATACATATTTTTAGTGGAGCCCACATCTGCACTGCCATACAAAATTTCAAGGGTGAAAAAATGTGGTTTATGACAGTCAGAGTAGCACATTGTACACAGGAAAACCACAAGGGTGCTGTGGGTACAACCTTTGTACATTTGCACAAATAATCCGTTTTGTGGAGATTGGCTGTTTTGTGATCTTAATATTGTAAAACTTTAAGGGCAAGGCTTCACAAATAAATCAAACTAACATTGACGATGCATCTCAAATGAAGAAATGTCTTTCTTGTAAAAATGTAGTTATGACAATGTGATGATACAAATGTGTCAAGTCTCTTTGAGACACTGATTAGACTGTTTAGGTAGTTATCCTAGTGATGCAATGTTGCATGTCAATTAAAAAGTACTCTATCCTGTTTATCAATATTGTAATATAAAACTACAAGTAACTGTCACCCAAGGCTGGGCAAAGGAATGGAGACCCACACATGAGTTGTTACTAAGAATAAATGTATGTAATATCACAACAAAGTACCTCCGACACAGAAACCATCTTGTTCCCCCTCAGATGAACCTTGGTATCTGAGGAAGCATCTGCACGACCACGAAGGGAAACAAGAAGAACTTAAATTTATTCCAATGGTCATATAAAATTACAAACATGAAATTTGACCTCTGCATTTAAACCGTCCTAAGCACTACGGAGCAGTGTGAGGCTGTGAAACTTAGGTTTTAGGCTCTCGCTCAAGGAGAAAAAACCACGTCGGACAACATATAAGACAAGTGTGTGTGTCAAGGCCAGCTCCCTCACAACATGAGGAACACATTCAAACAAAAACCTTCGACATGAGTTTAATGCAACACAAAACCGTACTAAACGTGGATTAACATAAACAATGTTTATTCGAAAATGACATTCTGGAGTCTCCCCCACTAACTGGATGAGCCCTCGTCTTCAAGCAGGTGTTGCTGTCAGGACCTCATGGGAGAAACGCCCAGTCATCACACAGACAGCTTGAAAACGAAAGCCATATTCAAAAATGGATTTAGTCAGAGATTATGAGCTGTATTCCTTCTGTTATTCAGAAAGCTTGGAAACAAACAGATTTCATGTGTGAGCACTGAAACATTTGGATATCGGGCTTTCAACGCATTCAGGTTATGATGTTAGTGACATATTGACCTACAATGTGGTTACACCAGCTTCCACTTTCAGTCCAGGAGGCAGACACAGTCACCTCATTCAAGAATAGACTTAAGACTTTCCTCTTTAATAGTGCTTATAGTTAGGGCTGAATCAGGTTTGCCCTGGTCGAGCCCCTTGATATGCTGCTATAGGCTTATAGGCTGCTGGGGGATGTTTTAGGATACACTGAGCACCTATCTCCTCTTCTCTCTCTCCTTATGGATGAATTTACATCTCTCCATTGCACCTTATTAACTCTGCTTCCTCCCCAGAGTCTTTGTGACTTCACGTCTCATAGGGTCCATTGGACCTGGAGGTGTCTGATGACTGGTGAGCCGGCCTCCCGCGTTGGCCCTGCTGATGCGCCCCGCCCCCCCTCCTCTCTACCTCCTTCTGTTTCATGGATTGTGGAGGTCCATTCATACATCGTCATATTTATGTAATGTGTTTATGAAACTCTGTAATGCTGTTCATTCTGTACACATGACATCTATTGCATCTGTCCATCCACGGAGAGGGATCCTCCTCTGTTGCTCTCCTGAAGGTTTCTTCCCTTTTTTCCCTGTGAAAGGTTATTTTTAGGGAGTTTTTCCTGATCCGATGTGAGGTCAAAGGTCAGGGATGTCGTATGTGTTCAGATTGTAAAGCCCTCTGAGGCAAATTTGTAATTTGTGATTTTGGGCTATACAAAATAAACTGAATTGAATTGAATTGAATTACACCACTTTCAGACAGACCAGATTGAGGAAGGAGATGTTCACATGGAGGTCTACACAAAAACATTTCTGTAGGTGTTCAAGGACAGGAAAAACTGTCTCAATGTGTTTTGATATTTCCTTATTAACATCGAGGATTAATGAATCAATCTTCCAAAAAATAGCTTCTTCAACTTATATTGTTGTGAGCTATGCAGCTCACCGCCATCATTACAGGAAGTGGAAAATAATGACATTTTGTTGAATTAGTACACTGATTACAACTGGCTGTGTAAAATGATGGTTGTTTTTCAAATGGGATGGGCAACAGGACGGGGTTATAGAAATGGAAACTTGCATGTGGAAATGTTTTTTGTATGTATTCTTGTTCTTTCAGTTCCTCCACTGACATATCCATGGTGATATATACCATGGTTTCACAGTTGTTCTTAAAAACAATCTAAATTTGGAGAAATGCTCGCAACCTACACACATTTTAAAAACATTCATCATTTTACTTTAGTTTATCACTCTTTCGTCTATCTCAGTCTATTCACATCTTGACAGCTTATAGTTTAGATAGTATAGAAAAAAAAGCAGCACCATCTAAAAACTTTAAGTGTGCATGCTGCATCCATACTATGTACAATCAGGAGTGTAAATCACAATCCAATAAGTTTCCAGCAATGTTTGTCTCTTTGTGGCCAGTAAAAGACCCTTCGTCAGACTCCCACTGCAAGAACTGCATACACCCTGCAAAAGAAGAGAGGAAAGAAAAGGTGTGAAACAAACAGGAAAAAGCCCTGCGCCTTTTGAACATGGCTAAGGGGAAACAGACACTTGAAACCCAGGGCTGCTGCAGGTGTCTTGTTTGCATGCCGGTGAGCAAAATCTAAAATTAAGATAAGCTGAGGTTTTGGAGAAAACTGCAGCTATGATATCGCAAGTGAAAACGATTTGTGATGAGATTTTAAACTGATTTGTGTTATATAAATAGTATCACAAGGCCAATGGTGCAATGTGGAGTTATTTTTTTACATTCATTTTTTAGTATCTCTGCGGTCTAACAAACGTGCAATTCCTTCCTGAATATGAAACATGTGCAGAGTAAGTACTTTAAATCCAGCATTGTTTCCATCAATTCATTTACAAACTTGAGAGCTTCTTCTTCCTTGTCTGGGCTGGCACGTTGCAGCACATCCTGGCATCTGTTGAATAGTGTGACAAGACTGCAGGAATGTGTAAGGCGTCACCAACTAAATCGGCGTACTCCTGCATGTGCACGAAATGCGCAAAACAATAATAAGTAAAACAGCTCAATCAGAAGTCTAAACATGATAAACATTGTTGGTTTGTATGCAGTTGTTTTCAGTTGTCTCTGGAAATGCAACATTAGATCAAAGCTGCATTTAAGTACTTCAATCTGTATTTTATACAATGGCACAGATGTTTTTAAAGGTTTAATTTAATGTGTATTGCAGATTTGAATGGTCTTGTTTTTAGGTGCATCATTACAGTAGGATCATCCTTGTATTTATGAATTGCTTAATTGCTACATTGGCTTTTAACTTGGCTGAACAGGCTCCTGTACAATAACGTCTACTTTGAATATGTCTAGTTTCGGTGTTAGTGTTACTACTGTAGTTTCATATATTGTCTGCTGTGCCCTTCCTTGTGTCTCTTTTGTTGTTCTGGGGGTGATTAAAGTTATCTAATCCAAATGTGCAGTTCAGAAATGTAATCAATGGTTTCAACATCTCAATTGAATGCCCACTACATTCTACACATGGCCATGCCAGCGTGTACCAGGTCACCTGTGTTTATATTCATATTTTTCACACTGGACTAAAGTCCCTTTGGAGGCTCAGTCAACGTTTAGGTTCTGCTACATTGGCCGAATTGACGCATTTAATTAAATATACCGTGTCTGATGCATTTACTGATGGAAGTCTGAGACAAACTTTACATTTGAACACCTGTTTCATTATTTGTGGACATGTGTCCATTTAACTCGAACATTTTCAATAACATAAATAAACTTCAACCACGTGTTGCTGCCACAATCTGCCTCAGCATGAATCGTGTGTGGCCAAAGACTGTCCACTTTCCGGGCGGCACACCTGATGAGACAAAGGTTGATTCCTACTTATTGATCTGAGCTCTAATTGGCTTTTACAGTCACTTTACCAACACAAGACAAGAGAGTACTGTCGTGGGTCCAGACCTCTAAATCACCGCGCGGATCTCGGATTTGTTCAGAGCTCGTTTTTATGTACAAACTTCATTTTCAACGTTTGTTTAAGAGATACAAATAAAAAAGAAAGTGTGATTGAAATAACAATGATTCCAATTATCAATAAAACAGTTTGCCTGTTTTCCCCTCTGCATGGTTTTGTTTCTCCTCTATGCTTTACGGTTTCATAGAGGCAGCTCTTATCCGTAAGGCTTCCCCCCGTGGAGGCACTATATATGTACGCTGCTCTTTTAGTGACACCACATCATTTCTGCTGTCTGCCACAATCAACCTGCTCACTGACGAGAATACAATACCAAAAGATTACAATTTGGTAAGTTATTGCCGTAGCCTAATTTTACATTGTTTGTTACTAGAATATTTGAATAAATTACATATCAATATTTCTCATTTAATTAATGCATTTCAAATGCTTTTGTAATTCTCACCTGTTTTGTGGATGTGATCTTCGCCTAATTTAACTAATTACTGATAAACAAATTGAATCGCATGTATATCTTTGACTTCCGCCTCTAAGCAGTTTGTTCTCACAACTTTAGTTCACAATGTGGTTTGTAGCGTGACAATGTGCCATTAACGTTACGAAAGAAATTTTAGTCATGATGCATGACTCAAATGCTGCAACTTTATACTGAATGGCACTGAATACTGAATAATATTTCATGTATGTGACAGATGCTAATTAGGACTGTGATTAAAGCACTATTATTATGTCATTTATTTATTTTTTCTATACTCTTTCTTCTTCTATACTATTTCTTTCTTAAATATCTTTATTTTCTTTTTCTGTTGCACTTTTCATCCACACAAGTATTTGTATTTCAATCATTTTGTTTTATGCTAATGTCCACTATATTCTTGTGATATTTGGGTTATTTTGATTATTTTTGCAAGACTCTTGCTGAAAAATCTGCAACTGAAATTACACATGCTTCCTCTCCGCATGTGCATCGATTTCTCTTCCTCAAACTAAACAAAGAAATTCTGTGCATTAACCACAACAGTATATGACTGAAGTGACCATATTTCCTCCATCTTAACAGGGAACTGAGATCATGTTACATTACATTACATATCATTTAGCTGACGCTTTTATCCAAAGCGACTTACAATAAGTGCATTAAACCATGAGTCCAAACTCAGAACAACAAGAATCAAGAAAGTACAATTTCTTCAATAAAGTTAAACTACAAAGTACTATCAGTGAGAGACATTTAAGTGCTACTAAAGTGCTACTACGGCTCTACCTTCCCTATTCAAGGTATAGTCGAAAAAGATGTGTTTTTAGTTTGGGACGGAAGATGTAGAGACTTTCTGCTGTCCTGATGTCAATGGGGAGCTCATTCCACCACTGAGGATGGACAATGTTGATTGTCACAAAGTCATAAAAGTGCATCAGGTATGATATCATAAAACCTCACCGCTGTGAGAGTTTTAACAATGCCTAAATAATTATTCTGTGTTTAAAAATTTTATTTAGGATTCTTTGAATTTACGTTATTTGTCAAAATGTTCGCTTACGTTCAAGTTTACGTCTAATGGACAGATTACAAACCAGTTCCTCAAAGACCGAAACCCATTGCAAAATGCATATGGTCAATTATCCTTTTTTGTTTGACATAATTCATTGGTGTGTGTGTGTGTGTGTGTGTGTGTGTGTGTGTGTGTGTGTTGGATTGATATCTTGCTCTTTTGTGGTCTGATACAGACAATAGAGATTGATAACTGTGTAAACAGCACCACCGTGTGGTAAAGATGTCAAATGCTCATAACGAATTAATGTATATTTGTTCTTTTTTGTGTGCATGCAGAGTTCACTAATGGGCTCGTTTATAATGAACGGAGAAAGCCTCGGTGACCTTGGGGAATTATACGACGATTCCACTGATGATGAAAACGAGGACATGTGCGACCCCAACGCGGGTGGGCATTTTGAGGCGGTGTTCATCCCAGCTCTGTACTCTGTGGCGTTTATTGTGGGCATCCTGGGGAATGGAGTGCTGCTGGGAGTTCTGGCTCAGAGTAGGAGGACCTGGAGTGTGACGGACACCTTCATCCTCCACCTTGGTGTGGCAGATGTCCTGCTGCTGGTGACTCTGCCCCTCTGGGCTGCACAGTCCGTTCATGGATGGACCTTCGGCACTCCTCTCTGTAAGATCACCGGAGCTGTTTTTACGGTAAGAGGTGTGCAACAGGAAAGATGCACTCAAACTTGCACTAAAGTGCATGATAGTAAATTGTGGTTGCAAAGAAAGTTTTCACTTAATTTCTTCGTACCCTCAGATTAACTTCTACTGTGGAATCTTTCTGCTGGCCTGCATCAGTCTGGACCGCTACCTGTCTATCGTCCACGCTACCCAGATGTACTCCCGCAGGAAGCCCTGGGTCGTTCAGATCAGCTGCTTGGCAGTGTGGCTCTTCTCCCTGCTCCTTTCTATCCCTGACTGGATCTTTTTGGATGCTGTGGAGGAAGACAGACTAAATAATAAAACACAGTGTGTACGCAACTACCTCAAGTTTGCCTCTGGGGCAGTAGGTGACTGGCGACTAGCATCCCGCCTGCTCTTCCACACCGTGGGCTTCCTGCTGCCTTCAGTCATCCTGATCTTCTGCTACTCCTGCATCCTGCACCGGCTGCGGTGCGGCTCCCAGGGCCTCCAAAAGCAGAAAGCTTTCAGGGTCATCGTGGCAGTAGTGGCAGTTTTCTTTCTCTGCTGGACGCCATACAACATCACACTCATGGTGGACACACTTCATTTCAGCCACATCAGTGAGACCTGTGGAGTCAGAACGTCTCTTGAAACAGCCAAGATAATCACCTCCTCTGTGGGCTACCTCCACTGCAGCCTCAATCCCATCCTGTATGCGTTTGTGGGTGTGAAGTTCCGCCGTCAGCTCCTGGACATCCTGAGGTCTCTGGGCTGCAAGCTGAAGACAAGTGCCAAACTGCAATCTGTTGGTACCAGCAGGAGAAGCTCCATTTGGTCGGAGTCTGCTAACACCTCCAACTCCCTTGCTATTTAAAAGAAAGAGACAAACGCATTAACAAGCATTTGTAAAGAAAATTACCAAGCTGAGAAAATTATGTAAAGTAATAATTTTCAAATAAGTTTTTTAAAGCAGGTCAAAGTGCTGTAAAAGTATCAAAAAGCTCAGTCCATGGAGATAAACACACAACTCGATTCAGAAACGGTGCCTTTAAACAATAAATCTGGGTTTTATTTATACAATATATAGACCACTCCAAAAATTGTGTAAACCTTCTAAATGTGTCCCAGTTTATTTCCGATTGCAGTGTGTGTGAATGATAACAGCTGACAGGGACACAAACATGGACACAATTCCGCATGTTTATGTGTTTGAGTATGGACCCAAAGTACAAGTATGAACCTGAAAATGATGTAATATGTATGTAAAAAGAGACATGTACAGCAGCTTGAACAATGCTTTGGTAAATGTCCTGTGTGATCTAACTGGTAACATGCGATGCTTTCTTTCAGTGTCCTGTAGTTCACAGTATATTAGGAGCGGACCATGAAAATGGTCAACATGAACATGACTAAAATAAATGTTTTCTTTATTCTTTTTGAGGCCCAACACCTGTATTTGTAGGAAGCGGATCTATTTTTCTTCTATATTTTCTTCTTTTATTAGAAGTAGTAATTTCCCTTTTCTGATTGAAAGGCTGCATTGCAACATGACATGTATAGAATACTTCGGTGAGTGTTATTATGAAGGTTGTATACTGCTTTGAAATATAGCCCGACAGGACTCATTTTAGGCCAATTCTGAGATTTTGACTAAATTTCACAAGATTTACAGAAAATAAATGAAACAGATACACACATGAACAAATAGATTTTTTTAATACCTAGAACATGTTTAAGTTTGGTTTGTGTCTAGTCAAAAACACTATACAAACACACATGCGCGTTCCCCCTTAAAACTCTTGCGTCAGTTTCCTAAATTGTAATCTTGAGAGGTAATTAACAGAAACTGAAGTTTGACATTTTTCCATTACAGCTAGTAAAGAAATTATAAAAAATATGTGAAGTAAATACTGCATACTCTGTAATAAATGATGTGAATTTAATATAAACTTTAGGAGAAGTTAGATTGTGCAACGGCCCTTTGTATTCTCTGTTCTTTCTGTATGTGTTGAGCATTTAAGATATTCTAAAGTAGTAACTTCTCTCAGCATAGTCTCTATGCTCATAGTCAGGATCAGGTGATTACATAGAATACATGCATGAAAAACAAGGTTACTGCAAAACACCACGTAGGGGTTTGAGTGGAAATCTCGTACCTCTTTCTGACAGGAAACTAAAGCCACCGCACATCCTCAAAAGCAAAAAAACAGGTAGTAATGCCGTCACTTGAGGCAGACGACTGCTTTCCATCTGCTTATCCACAATTTACAAACATTTCACAACGGCAGGCTGGTGGCACGGGTGTTAAAAAGAGATAACAAGGTATCTATGGTATAAAACTGAGAAGGGGTCATGAACTTTTCCACAGTCTTTCAGAGGGAACAGCTTCATTCAAACACATCCAGCTCGATGTGGTGCGTGGTCAGCACGCATTGGTCTTGCTTCCAGTCAACTAGCTAGGATGCTCAATTCTTTTTTAAAGCTTTTGTACAGAAATGAATCAACGCCTTGCATTGTAGGTGGACTCAACTCCCTTTCCTGTGGACGGTACAACAGTTTGTGTTTGTACTGATAACAGGTGTGTTGCTCATTAAAGAAAAGCCCCGATAAGAAGCTCGTCTCTCAGTTCGGTTAGAAGCTCGAGCTGACACAGGAAATAACACTTCAATATGAGGCAATACTCAGAACTAATTATAACCAGCAATGCTATAAACTTGACATGCCGCTGCTGTCACATTATAAAACCGGCATTTCTCACATTAAACCATATTTTTCAGGCTTCTGCTGAAACAGCATTAGAAAGAGGAAGGTCAATAGGTGGCGAGGGGACGGAAAGTGTTTCTTGTCTTGTGTGAACTTATTTTACAGTTTCTAAAAGCACACCCAGTTGTGAAAGACCACTTTATTTCAGGTCACATGTGTTAATATTACCTTGCCTCGTAGGCCATAACCTGACCAACAACGAGGAATTGAAACCACAAATTTAGTGCTCAACACAACGTGCACCGTGAGCTTTAAAATAAGATCTTTTCTTCTCTAACTCCTCTTCTTTCTCCATTTGCCACCTACAGCTTGTTTCCAGTCAAGTGTGCTTACGCATAAAGCACGCCACCGTTCTCACGCCACCAAACAAGCAGGCAAGCCTTTAAACAACCCCAGAGCTATAACAGGCTGCAGTATTAAGATCTTTCTTCCCCTCCTCCACCTCCTCTTCTATCACCTGACTGATGACATCACCACCTGTTTGTGTCTTCCGCTGTGCTACAGTCCACACGCCCATGTTGCAACAAAGAAGTCAAAAGCAAATAGTGTGTGGATCTGTGGGATTCGCCACTGGGAAATTCCCTCACTGCACTGTGGTCCGACACTCACTCACTGCACAATCGTGAAATACACAGTCGTTACTTCCTGAAAATAACAACATAACATCAGAAGTGAATCAGTTGTGTCATTAGATTAAATGTAATAAACTCTTTCGGTCCGCTACATGGAGGATCAAAATAACACTGACTGAATAATTATCTTTTAAAAAAAATTTTATTACCATATTCCTTTCCAATAATTTCAACCATTATGGCGCATATATATATATATATATATATATATATATATATATATATATATATATATATATATATATATATGTATATTGCATTGTAGCTTTGTAATGATTGTTTAACAGCTTAAAAACTGTTCACCAACACTTTTCTTTCCTATATAAAATAATAATAATAATAATAATAAACAATAAAAATATTAACAATTGAATTTAAAAAATCGTGATTTAGGGTAACAAGCTAAAATTGTGTAACAGTGATTGGAAAATAACAATGTAATGCATGTCACCATAGCGTGGTACGGAAACCTTTGCATTGACGTGCAATTTCTAAGAGTCATATTTTAGAAATATCTCTTTCTCATCCATATCTCATCATAAGGTCCTCCATCCCTTGAACCCATGACACGACTTCACACTAAATTCCCCTCATGGGCGGAGCATCGTTCTGATCGGCTTTTTTGTCCATTATTCAGCACTGAGTTGACTGCACCTGGTGACCTTTACTTTCCATCCGCTTCAAAGCTTCCCCTTCGGCATTCTGGTCAGGCAGGGCCTCCTCGCCAACACCCAACCCCCACAGTGAACTCTCAGATTCAACTTTAGTACCTCTAAACATGGCCAGTGTCTGTTTCCTGAAGTTTCTACATAGGCCGAAATAGAGCAGAGGCCTGATGCAGGCGTGCATGCAGCCCAAAGCAGAGGTGACCATCACAGCTGTTTTCAGGGAGCTTTCAGGCTCAGCAGGCTTCTTCGAGCGGCTTCTGAAGGTGTCCACAATGAGTGTGATGTTGTATGGCACCCAGCAGAGTAAGAAGACCACTACCAGGGGCAGGATGAAGGTGATGGCCCTCTGCTTCTGGAGGATACAGGAGCAGCAGACAACCAGGGCGGCTGCAGGCAGCAGGAAGCCCAGTGTTTGGTGGAGAACGCATGACAACAGCTGCCAATCAATTACTGACTGGGAGAAGCTGTGAACACACAGGGTTTTTGCTTGGACCGGATCTCTCTTCACCACCAGGAAGGCACAGTCAGGGATGCTGAGGAACAGGGAGAAGATCCAGACCGACAGGCAGCTGATATGAGCTAACCTGGGCTTCTTCTGGGAGAACGGCTGTGTGGCGTGGACAATGGACAAGTAGCGATCCAGACTGATCACAAGCAGCAGAAAGATGCCACAGTAGAAGTTGATCTAGGAAAAAAAAAAAGAAGGAAAACTTGAGCTGTGATCTATAGTGTAAGATGCAAACCTCCAGCCAGCTTTCACTTCTCCCCTACTCTTGCCTCTTCCCAGAAACGTTTAAATGCTTGGAGAAATGTGGATGTGACCATGGGAGTAAACTTGCTCAACAGTATTAAGCACAATGACCCTGGTCGGCCAAGAGAAGGCTTGAGAGGGAATCAATTGGCCTACAGCCAAACAAAACGTTCTCACAGCTTCACTGAAAAGATCTCCCTTTCCCTTTCCAGACACTGCCTGTGCGACACACCGCTTGGTACTTACATTAAAAACAGCTCCACTGATCTTGCAAAGAAAACCCCCGAAGCGCCATCCATTCTGTTGAGCCGCCTGTGCTGCCCAGAAGGGCAGCGTCACCAGCAGCAGGATGTCCGCGACACTCAGGTGGAGGATAAAGGTGTCGGTTATGCTCCAGGATCGCCTCTTCTGAGCCAGAATGGCCAGCAGTAGGCCGTTTCCAAGCAGCCCTACAACCAGCACCACGGAGTACAGAACCGGGGTCAACACTGCTTTACCGGCTCCTGGCTCGATCTCCTCTTCATAGTTCTCGTAGTCATAGGTGTCATTATGGCGAAATAATCCATCGAGCTCCACATCCATGTCCATCTACTGTGGAGGCAAAAAGGTTCAAATTAAAAGAGAGAAATCGAAAACACCAGCTTATATACTCCTCTCTCTCTCTGTGTGTGTGTGTGTGTGTGTGTGTGTGTGTGTGTGTGTGTGTGTGTGTGTGTGTGTGTTCGACACAGTTGTGTGTGAGAGAGTTGAGTCCTGGAAATCCCCCCCCCCCAGGGAAGTCCAGCTGAGGCTCTTTAAACAAGCCTCATGCCCACTCATAACTCACATGGTGCGATGTCACTCTGAGGCAACAGTGGAGTTGGTCTGAACAGAAAGCACAGTTCCACCCTGGCCATGCGCGCGCACGCACACGCACACACTCACACTATGAAGCTATCGTGTGCACAGTGGCTGTGAACGATAGTCACTCTGCTTTAGTATTTGTTTACCGGTATACGATGGGTTAGTACCCAACACAGATACATTTTGAAACTGAAAATAAAAAAAATAAACTTAAAATGTCAGAACTGCAATATTGGCTACAACTGACATTGTGTATCAAGTCTCCAGTGAACATATATACTCTAAACGTCAACATATACGTCCTTATTATGATATATTTAATCGTATGTTATGCACAGAGAGGCTACTTTAACGCGTCAGCTGCACTTAGAGGAACATCACCTCGCAGCGCGCAGTGGACGCACCAGACGGCGTTGGACGCGTTCACTGCTGCAGTGGTTGGAGACTTGCAGCTGTCGTCCGTCACGTCCAGCAGACAAACGCACCACACATCTCTCCGGGTTGGAGCGTGAACTTTAACGATCGCGTCATGTGTAAACGGGGCTGCGGGTGAATCCGCGGTGACAACACCGTCGAGAAACTAGAGCTCAGACGATGAGAAAAGCTGCGCTTCGTCCGCTGTTTTGCCAACTCGGGTGCTCCTCGCGTAACAAACAGGGATCTTACGGCCTGAATCACACGCACGCGGTGAACTTACGTGCACTTTAGTTGCGTTCCTCACCGGATTGTTTCGGTTAATCAAACTCTGCCACATCCACGACACGATCCACGCGAGGCGCTCGAATGATTTGTTTTTCAAAATAAAACGCGTGTTGGAAATCACCGCAGGGTCAACTAATACAGATACAAAACAAAGCGATTGAGGGGTGGAACGTGCGCTTGTGTTTGTAGCGAGTGACTCATTCATGGATACAAAAAGGCACATTTGTTACGGTCTATGCCATTATCGTGGGGTTAAGGTGTTTTATTCTGAAGGTCAAATTACCCAGCTTCCGCGTGTCCGCTTTCTGTGCCTGACTTGACTATGAACACAGAGCACAGTCAAACAATGCGTTTCACAAAGAGCCGCACAAAGAGCCGCTTTCCACCAGGGGGAGCTGTTGCGTTTGGGTTTCGAGTTGAAACCCGAGGCCCGCTCGACCTTCCGAGACCCGGTTGGATGGATACCATGAAGATGAATACAATCTGAAAGATGTCTTTTTTTTACATAACTGTGTGACAGAGATGTTTTGGTGGGATCATAGTTTTACTCAAGTAAAAAATAAATAAATCTAACTGAGTAACTCTAATAAATGAAAACTAACACATTACATAGCGTATACATTTTAGGTATACTATACAATATGGTATAGTATAAATTATAATGTATACATTTTAATGTATACATTATAATTTGAGGTAGTTGCAGGCTACTTTACTTGACTAATTCCATTTTAAGATACTTTAGAGGTAAGTTTTGACATTTTTATGTTACATACAAATATAATAAACAATTTAATAATACACTTAATATAATGATACATGCATTTATGCATTGATACAGATTGAACAAGTGGTTTTGGATATGCTTGACTTGTAAATAATGTGAAAATATGTAATCTGAAAAGGAACTAATAACTAGTAATATATTTCAGACGAATGTAGTGGAGTAAAAAGTACAACGTTTGCCAGTAGTGGAGAAGTGCAAAGTTGCAAAAAGATTACAATACTCAAGTAAAGTGCAAGTACCTTAGATGAACTATAATACATTACATTCACCACTGGCAGTAACCAGGATATATGTCAATGCATAAACCTGAGATGTTGATGCATATAAGAACGTGACACTTTACTTTATTCAAAAATATTTATTACAAAAATCATTATACATCACAAAAATCATAGACTTTGATGTCATTTATACTGCTAAAGAGTTTTGAAGCACACTGTTGAGTGACCAGCTGTATGTAGATCAAGAGGCAGGGCAAGAAATTGGAATTTCATTTAAAACTTGTTTTGCTGCAGACGTAGTGTTGAACCTGATGAGAATATCTACTGAGTTTAAGGATGTGAGCTATAAGGCTGACTACTGGCACAGCTACACCTTAACTGCTGAATAAGCTTTTCTAGTGTGAAGTAATCTAGACGTTTCACAAGATTTGATTTATGGACAGAGAACAAAACACAAAAAAGTTGCATGTGTTGTCTCGTTTTACTCTATACTCAAAAAATAATTAGGCTACACGTTTGAAACTGCACTATATAAACAATCAGATATCAGAGCACCAGTGGAAGAAATCATTCACTTTCCTCACTGAGAACATCATTTATATACTGTATATATATATATATATATATATATATATATATATATATATATATATACACACACATATACATATATACATATATATATATATATATATATATATATATATAACTGTCTGACTTCACTCAAGTTTCTATTTTTTTTCTCTCACACACACACACACACACACCTCGCTCCTCCTGTCTCTTGTTTCACCCCATGAAAGAGTAGGAGGTGTTTTCGCTTTCTGCAGAGCTGAAGGATTTGTTGGTTCTCCTGAGCTTCCTCTCCCTCCATCCCTCCATCCTCTGCATGCCTCTCTGTCCCAGCAGCCCCTTGATCATTCTGGCCAGCTCCCTCCTGAACTTTACTCCCACGAAGCCATACAGTAACGGGTTCAGGGCGCAGTGCGACAGCCCCAAGCTTTCCGTGATCAGAGTCCCAATGTCCACTACATGGCCAAAATGGCAACCTCCAGGCACCACGCCCAGCTTGTGCAGACTATCTGCCAGCTGGAAGCCGTTGTACGGCGCCCAGCATACGACAAACACAAACACTAAGGAGATAATGAGGCGGAGAGACTTGCGCCTTTGGCGACGAGTGGCGTTGCAGAGAGACCTGAAGATGCGGATGTAGCAGTATAGCATGATCAACAAGGGGAGCCCAAAACCCAGAAGTACACTGACCAGCTGCAGGCCCACCTGCCACTGGGTGGAGTTCTCAGTGAACCACACCTGGCACAGGAGCGACTTCTGAGTGCCCACAGTGTTCATCTCCACTACCTGTTTGAAGGCAATGTCCACTCCACTCAGGCCCAGGCAGCACACCCAGATGAGGGCACACACGATCTGGGCATGGCAGGTGTTGCGCTTCCATCCAGAGCTGACAGCATGGACGATGGCCAGGTAGCGGTCAAAGCTGATGCAGGCCAGGAAAAGGATGCCGCTGTAGCGGTTCAAGGAGAAGAGGGCACCGGAGATCTTGCAGACAGCCAAGCCGAACACCCACTGGTGAGCCCACTGCACTGCAAACAGGGGCAGGGTGAAGGCCAGCAGGAGGTCAGAAATGGCCAGGTGAAGAAGGAAGGTGTCTGTCAGGGAGAAGGCGCAGGCTCCACCACTCTGGGAGTTTCGGTAGCGTTGGATCACACACAGTACAAGCACGTTGCCCACCAAAGCCAGGAGGAACACCAGAATGTATACAACAGGGGAGTACCTCTGTGCAAAACTGTAGCTGTCCTCCTGTAAGCATGGGGCGGCCTGCGACTTGCCCGAGTCAGGGGACCAGGTGTAATTGTCATAGTCATAGTCCTGTTGACAAGAGGAAAAGATTCATCTCAAATTCTTCAAAAATTCTTCAATGCGTGGTATCCAGAAACCACGCATTGTCTCAATCGTGTGCTTTTAATTTTCTTGGGTCTCAGTGATGGCAGTTTTTGAAACATAAGATTCCCAAAATGTCAAAATAAAACCTGTTTTGATATGTTATCAATAAGGAACTTTAAAGCTCATAAGCTATTTGTGCAAGATACTGAACAACATTTGAGTAACTCATCTGAAAATATTTTGTTGTAGGAATATGTACTCTACGATGGGTTAAGCTCACACTTTGTGTCCCCTGATGACCGATGATGCACATGAAACATTTGAAAAATGTCCACTTACCCAGTAATCTTCTATGGTTGGAAGAATTTTATCCATATTTGTAGCAAACAAGGAGGCAGCAGAACACCTGAAACCCTCCAATGGTCAAGAAAGCACACTCACAATCAGAACTGGTAAACATCCCTTTTTTTTGCCATCCTCATTTATCCAGATGAGAGGATCAGAAAGAAGAAGTTGTAATTTCAGGAACTGAATCCTCACACTTAAGACAAGCAAACATGGTTATGATAGGAATAGAAGGGTAGCGTAAGGGAAATTGTGAAGTATATCTTTAAAACATGGCAGGCAGCTATAAAGCTCCGTCAGACAGTGCATGACTGGTGGACTCAATATGGAAAAATATTCTATTTTCTACTTAGTCTATTTCTGCAGATCCAATTTATGTTATTGTTATGTATACAATTATTACTATTGAAAGGGAACACAATGTATGGGAATTTTACCCAAAGGAAGTAGAAACTGGTTTTACAAAAACAATCCTTCACAAATGGAGGAGAAGTGAAAGTGCTTGGTTGGCAGAAATTAAATTAACTATCTTGTTCTTTATGTTTGGCTTGTTTCGAGATATTAAGCACTACAGACTGTTTTGTAATAACTTTGTAATATTCTGTGATTGTCACACATTTCCCAAATCCATGAAAATGTCAAAATGTTAAATGTTTGAAGAATCTTTGTTTTGCTAAAAGCTAGTTTATGGTTTTGATTTGAGTCATTTTAAACTCCAGCACCTTTGCAAAGCTCTATTTATATGCAATCAATGTAGAAACAAACAAATTAGTTTCCTTACCTTCTGAGATCTTGTTAAGACGACAGGATGCAAACAAATGGACTGGCAGAGGACATCCTGGATACATATATATATGATTAGATAATAAAAAGAACACAACCGGAAATTAAGTGCTTTGATCATATAAAGTGGTTTGAGAAAAACATGAACACGCTCATTAGAGATGCTTTGGACAAACTTATATCTGCAAGAATGCACGACGCAGAAACATAAATACAATTAAAACTCTGTCATGTTCTGTAAAGCTACAAGTTAAAAAAATGATCTTGCTGATAGCATTTGGACACCTTCCTGCAGATGTGTGATACGAGCAAACATCTCCAGTGAAACTAACGGTATAGTGTTTCGGTGAACTTTTAAACACATGCAGACTCAGCTCAGAAGCCCTCGAATGCAGCGATGTGTCACGGAGCCATTTCTATAACTTCCACAAACTAGACCAGAGACAGACACAATATACATAATGAGTAAAGTCCCCTTTCAGTATTACTTTATGATTATTTTCAAAAACAGCTAAACGTGTGAGGAACTGAACACTCTTGCGGTTACTTATGTCTCAACTAAGGGTCTTCTGGTAAATTAAATTATTGTGCAACATGACTGGTGTTTTGCTTCCTTCTGTGAAATTGTTTGTGTTATGAACAGAGCAATACACACCACATAAGATTAATAAGAAGTGTATGTGTAATTGGATGAGATTTTTTTCTAAAAAATAGTGGTACTAATTGTAGTACCAAGATGATCAAGATACATATTAAAAAGTGTAGAAATTATTCAGTGCCCCCTGGTGGACAAACTGTGCAATGACATTGTATCTTTATTATCTAAAGTCTATTTTGACCTTACTTAACGGCAGACAAAAAAACCCAACTATTTATTGACTTTGCCAATCTACCTGTCCAAATCTGTAAGTAAGATTATATTTGTGGGACATTCACTTCCATAGCTGCATTACATGCAGGCGGATGAGTCACAGAGAGGCATAACAATGTATTACTCTGTTCTGTCTTGTCTTGGCAGGTGTTTTTGTTATCAGATTATAGTTTATCTGCTGCTCAGATCCGGTAATACAAACTGCAATGAGCTTTAAAGCCACACCTCTATAACTTACTTCGGGGCACTGCTTGAGCGTAATGTGTCTGGTAGTTCATCAGTTAAATAGAACAAAAGAAACATAATAGTTCCCCCCGAAAAGTTCCTAAATGTGAGATGCAAGAAAACCCAACTATTTATTGACTTTGCCAATCTACCTGTCCAAATCTGTAAGTAAGATTATATTTGTGGGACATTAAAATGTATCCTTTACATTTTCTTACATCTCGCATTTAGGAAAGAGCCATGATACAATCAAGTAATGATTGTGCATGTTATTTTCTATTATCACATTCTCTTCACACATCATTAAGCTCACTTGTAAATTGTATCTTATAATTCAAAAAAATAACCCATTTAACAAGTGTTTAAATATTGCTTTCAGGATTAATATTTGATTATTTATGTATTTATGTTATATGGGCTATGCATGAACAAACATGTATTATTACGTTTTTCACAGACAAAGAAATGTATGTTATCCAACGTGCTGAAATCTGTTATTCTTCGGGTCAGTTGTTATAATTATAGTACTCAGTTATTATGAATAAACCTCTTCTAAAACACCAATAACAGTAATCCAAACTTATTTGGGGTTTGGGATGGCAGCGTTGAGTCAAAGTACTGACATCAATCACTGATTTAGAGCATATGAAACAGTGGTCCTACTTGTGAATTAAGTTGTGAGTTTAAAATTATGTTTATAAGAAATTCTTATGAAAGTAGGAAAAGTCATGAAGTATCAAGGTAATAAAAAAATTTAAAGTATGCTTTTTGAGCTGTGAAAGAGGATCAGGTGTTTAGCAGCAGGACGTGTTAATAAATGTTGAGAAGAATATATACAGTTGATTTGCTACTAATGACCTGCATAAAGCACAGTGTTGTTTTTCATTTAATGATGTAATGTATCACTCACACTTTGTTGATCATGGGCAGGCCAAGACTAATATGGAAATTAATTGTCAACTTTTAATGTTTTCATGGTACTATATGCTACATTTATTGCATTACATCTTGTTTGAGTTTCATACTATTTGTTAAATTGAAATTAATTAATTAAATGATGTCTATATGTTATTATTTGTGTTGGATATTGATTTGTTTTCTTTGTATTTGCAACAATATCATTTATATATTTTGACACCCTAAAACATACCCTATGTTGTATTGTTATTGGTATTTGAGTTTTTTTAATGTTGTGTGATTTTTATTCAATCTCCTCAATACATCGTTGATGATGTTGTTGTAAACTAACTCAATTAAGACTATTATAAGTAGTACTGGTCTACAGCTAAAGGGAATCCAAAGTGGATCCGTAGAGAAAAAAGGTGTCATATTCTAACAAGTATAGGAGCCTTTTGTGTACATCTGGAAATACTATACAAAATTGTACCAATCAATGCCAAAAGATGTATGGTAGTAAAAGAGTACAAACCCTATGTGATCTCAGGTCTGTGTTTGAGGGTCCCAGCTCATTTTCTACTACATTTTCCCATTAACAGAGTTGGACCCACAGGGTGTATACACACATTACACCTGCCACAAACCAGGTTTTTAAAGTGCTGAAATACAAATATGCACTATCTGCCAACTTTGTTCTTCAATTACTGTATGCTGATAAAGGCCACGCCATGTACGATGCTCTCATTTTAAAAGGTGATACGCCCCAAAACTAAACACTTGGGTATTGTCTTTACAAGATGACTAAACCTGCCCAAATGGCCATTGTTTGCCATTTCATATCAGTACTGAAACTGTGCTCTAGTGCAAGAGTGAGGTCATACTGGATATAAGAGCTGTGGCCATGCCTTTGACCCCCCCCCATTTGTGGATTAGGCCCCGGACTGCTTACATCGCAAGACCACCTTTTCAGGGGCCATACACGGACCTCAGCAGGAGAGACCAGGTGAGATATGGAGCAACTGAGTCTTTTCAATCGAATGAATTGCTCCGAACTGATTTTGTTGATTTCATGCCTCCCTCTTTTGTACTATTAATGAAATAAGCTTCGATTAGCTCTCGTGAAATGAAAACCTGCAGAAGCTTTGACGGCACAGGACAGGACAAGGTGTTTGTTTGGCGGAAACGATGCCGCAAATAGGGCTAAAAAATGTCACCAGATATGAAGTGAAGTGGTATCTTTAATTTTTTATAATATTGTGTAATATGATCTGTTTTTTTATATTTTTATATTCCTTTGCCTCTACTCACAGCAATGGCGTTCCAGTCAAATGTGATCAGCTCGCAGCCTCAGATCTCTGTCACACAGTACACTGTGTCATCCGGATTAATGGACTGGAGTTCAAATGTGTGCGACTGCTGTGACGACTGTGGCATCTGTAAGTCTTTGTGGAAGCAGAAATGAACCAACACTGTGAAATGAATTCCAATATGACAAAGTGCCTCTCACCTCCAGGTCTTTGTGCAACGTTCATCCCTTGTATCCTGGGCTGTAAGGTGGCTCAGGACAACGGGGACAGCTGCTGCCTGCCCTTCCTTCCAGGTGCCATGATTGCTTTAAGGACAAGCATCCGCAGCAGATATCAAATTGAAGTAAGTGTGTGACAATTGTCTAAACACACATTCGACCACAAAAACAATGATAGAGTTCATTTATATACTCAAAAGATTATGCTATTGTGCTGTAACTATGAATATGGTCAGTATAGAAGATATTGTTCACCCCAACCAACATATTTTTTGGAGATAACTGATGAGATCACCAGTTAACTGACCTATGCGCTTCTTCCCAGGGCTCGGTGTGTGACGACTGGGTCGTCATGGCCTGCCTGCCGCTGTGTGGACTGTGTCAGATGGCACGAGAGCAGAAGAGGAGAGGATAACAAGATTGAATCTAACTTAACATATATATATATATATATATATATGAAAAAAGCTTCAATTAGCTCTATATATATATATAAAAATAAAGACTATGTGGAAAATAACAAGGAAGACTTTGAAGAGGTTACAAATTCAGATGGACAAAAAATAAAGAAAATGTCACCAAAACTTAAACTGACTAACTGTGATGAAATGGTCTAACTGTCATGACATGGTCATTAAATCAGGAAGTTTATAGTGGTGAATTTACACACATTTATTTTGAAATGAAATTATACCCGAACACTGTTTTTCTTTTATACAATGTTATTCAATAATGTTTATCAAGTGTCCATCTAGTATCCTAATAAAAGGAGTAATTTACTTGTTCAATTAACTAATGTTCATTCAGTATACAGTATTTCAATAAAGAACTCTTGAGATTATGATGGTGTGACTGAAAGGAAAAGAATGGGTTGCCCCCATGTTCCTCTTTCTGATCTAGTGTGTATCCAAGACATCCACGGTCCAGTGCAAGCAGCTCTCGGAAGAAGAAGGGTGAGGTGAACAACCTTCAGTTGATCAGGTGAGGCTGTCATGACAAAATAATGATATTATTTTAACATAGTTGGCAACAACTGGCAAGTATTTTTCTGACAGATTGCGTGTGAGATTAGAAAAGGGTAACTTCTCAGAATGTCACTGTCATTTGCATTTTCTGGGACAACAGTCAATTTAAGACGAACAATACCTTCTTTAAAGTGTATGTAAATGTACGTATAAATATAGGACATATAATAGGAGGATGTTTACAACATAAAATGTATAAGGATAATTGACGAATTCTGCTGTTAATCATAAAACCATTGACAGAATGTCACAATAATTTAGTTGTCTGTGGTCCATTTCTTTCGTAGTATTCTTCAGGCCAAATTATTTGCTGTTTAGCCTCCAATGTCCAGCATAAGATCTGTACTATAACAAAGTAAAAGAAATGCTAGGAGGTGGAGAAGGAACAAACACGCAGACTGAAAAGGGATATGAAAACATCTTAAGAGGAACCCGGTTATACTTGTACAGATACAGAGCCATCCACCACACCTTTAACACACTTTTTATATACTTTATCGCTCTTTATTCTCATTATCATGCCACGTAACTTTCAATAATGGCTGCTCAATAAACTACGTTATTTGCTCGGAACGATGCTCGTAATACATCAAGCGTATTTGTTTCCTGGTGACTGGACTGTGGACTGAAGCTGCTGGTGGGTGCTGGGTGTTGGCTGCTGGGTGCTGGGTGCTGGGTGCTGGGTGCTGGGTGCTGGGTGCTGGGTGCTGGGTGCTAGGTGCTGGCTGCTGGGTGCTGGGTGCTGGGTGCTGGGTGCTGGGTGCTGGGTGCTAGCTGCGATTGAGCGTTGAGCAAAACATTCTAAAGCTGCTTTCAAACTGTTTATCACAGCAGAGGCGTTTGTGCGGTGAGGCTTGTCAAACTTGAAAAACCTGGCGTCTGTCTACTGGGACTAACCTGTCTACTGGGACTTCCGGGTTCTCATTCTTCCAAGTACGCAGATTAGTCGTGGCTGTTTGCCCCGGACTGTCTGGGATCTTGTGGACTATCATGGGCTCCTTCGTGTTATAAAGTTGCTCTTCGTAAATATTTGGAGCAAACACCTTGCCAACCATCTCCTCCATCTTCTGGTTCACCCCGGGCTAAAAAACAGTTATGTTCACTGCACCATTCTTTGTGACATGCATGGATTTGGGACATTATCTCGTCATGCAGTGAGGTAGGGATGATGATTTTCTCCCCCTTGGTGTCATTCATCTGTGAAAGTTGATCTTGATGGATCCAGTATTCTGCTATGCTCTGAAGGCACATTCTCCTCTCCTCAAGAGACCCTTCCTCCATTGTCTTTCTCAGTAGCAGTTCCCTTTCAGTCTCTGGTGTACGGTGGTCATAATGCAAATAGTGAAATTTAATTACGTTAACGAACACTTAAATGAGCAGCTTTTCATGTGACAACCAGAAGCAGGTGGGAAAGGAATTCTAAAGGAATCTTCTTGTAGTCTTGCAAATAATGACCCTGTAAGATCCCCAGTCTTTGCAAAATCATACAGTCGGTGGCTAAAAACTATGTGACTTAGGGCACATTGTCTTTAGATAAGGGTGTCAGTCTTTCCAAAGTCTATTGTAGGCAGTATGCACCTGTGTCAATGCCTTCTCTGAGGCTGTTGCGCTGGCATATTTGACTTCCCTGTCTGTTAGTGATTTAGATGCAGAGCCAATGGGGTTGCCCTCGTGCAGTAGGACTGTAGACTAAGTTCTTTGCTAAGGATCAAATATGTTAGAATTAGAAACGACTCTTGTGATAATTTTTGTTAATGCTTTAC
The DNA here is from genome assembly GCF_009769545.1 of Cyclopterus lumpus. Taxonomy (NCBI): domain Eukaryota; kingdom Metazoa; phylum Chordata; class Actinopteri; order Perciformes; family Cyclopteridae; genus Cyclopterus; species Cyclopterus lumpus. Next base: position 13,319,280 of record NC_046981.1, on the reverse strand, counting down.
CATGTATACCTTTCTTTTATCCTTTGTGATGTTGCTCTTGAACGGACCAGAACACATTAAATCCTTGGAAGTTTAAACTTGCTTCGGGCAGCTTGCCAGCAGCTTTGACAACAATGGTGTTTCTCAAAGTCAGGAATGGCTTCTTCAACGGCAAAGATGGTATGTTGTCGGATCCCGCCACAGGACTCTTCCAATGTCCAGCATCCTTCAGTTCTACTGAGGACCGAGTCCTTCGTTCAAAGGATTCTGAAGGATGCATGAGTGTATCCTCCGCGCTCCTAAAATACTCACATCCCCTACACGATGCATTTCCTGTCCCTTGAATTTGAAAAAGGGGGAACATGCTGGTATACTTGCAGTTATTTCATTTCAGCAGTCCACCAAAATCGGTTTCGGAACAAATTTGAGGCAAGAAATTAAAATATAGTTGTTGAATCTTCGCTCATATTAGATTAGATTAAATTTCATTAGAAAACTTTATTAATCCCCAGTGGGGAAACTCATTTGCCACCAATAATTCATCCAGACAACAATAGAATATTAGAACCTATGTAAGGGAAGTCAAGGCTGAATTTAAAAGTGTGTTTCAACTTGTGTTGTTCAGTGACAGACTCGTTCAATATTCAGTGACAGACATGTTCAATGACAGACTCGTCCAGCTCGTTCAGTGACAGATTCAGATTCAGACTGAACGAGCTTTTAACAGCAGAGCCATCATATCTTCACATCTAACTCAGTGAATCAAAACTTTTAGACCAAACCAGATTTGGTGATTGTTGCAAGTGGAAAGACTTTTAATTGAAGTGTGTTTTACAAATCGCCACAGTAAAATTACTGTGTTTTTCCAATGTAATCTGGCGACTTTAAGGAGAGCGTATTAATTGTATGTTTCATACGTTTAGAAATCATAATAATTGTACAATTGTTTAGGTACTCTTTAATAGGTCAACATGTTGTGAATCTATGTATATTGTGTCGTGTCATGGGGCTGTCCCCGCCTAGGGTGGGGCAGTGCAAGAGAGCAGGAACAGGCACAATCAGAAGGTTTAAACTGAAGGGGAAGGTGTATGGTTCCCTGCCACAGGCAACTCAGGAGATTCATTTAAACCAAAATCAAAAAAAGTCCATAAATAAACATAAAGCCCATAAATAAACATAAAGCGAAGGAGAAAGTAGATCCTTAAACAAAAGTCCAGGTTACGGGTCCTCCTCCTCCTTTCATGTACTGCTTGTCCAGCTCCTCCTCTCTATGTGTGCTCCACTCTGCCTTTTATGAGGCTTCCCAGCCTCAAATAGGTGCCTTAAGCACCTGCAGCTGGGTGAGTGATGAGGTAGTCTGGGAGATGTAGTGTCGGCCATGGCGGCCATTTTGTGGTTTGGCCGCTGATCCTGAGTGGGAATGTAGCGCCCCTCCACTACCTGTCCCCTTGTGATGGCACAATTGTTTTGAGAGATGCAAAAATCAATACTCCCACTAGAAATTCGAACGTAATGAATGATTTTAAATAGAGCAAAAGAATAAACACCCAAACCAGCACACTTGTCAGACCCATCCTTCCCAGGAATCATCCTTGACTATGAGAAACTACCATGTCTTATTTTGTCAAATATAATACTCCAGTCAATGTGCTATAGCTCAATGCATTTATTTAATATACCAGGGACACACAGGCAAACATCACACACACTGAGATGGCACCGACAATCTTTATCTGCATATGGACTAGGGTTGTCACAATACCAAATTCTTACTTCTATACGATACCTGCCATAAATATCACGATACCCGGTAGGCCTTACGATACGATACCAGAATTTGATACGATACCACAAATACGATACGATACTGGTATATTTATCTATAATAGTAATAAATAAAAACATCTGTATGGTTCCCTTTTTACCAGCTTGTTCCTTCCCAGCTTTTTCAACACTTAACAAATGGCATTAATATTAGTATTAGCCTACAGCAAGATATTAATGAGAACTACATGGTGCCATCACAGCATTGATTATACACGGCTATGTAGCCTTTTGTCCGCATCTGACCAGATGACTACATAGTTCCTTCCATAAGTATGAGCAATTGTAGAGTTTATATTTTATCTTAATTCATGGAATCATTATTTTTCCTTAACTGAAATAAAAATAATTAGCTGAAGATCCACCATCAACTAGGCCAAGGCTACAGTGTTAGGCTGTATGTGGGTGAGCTTAAGGTGTGCATCATGTTTATAATCACATGTCGTTCTTTGAACTCTTTAAAAAGTTCGGGGTGTCTGTCTGAAAGGTGCTTTGATGTTTGACGTGTTGCTCCTTGGTCTGAGTGGCTTTGAAATACGTTTTGCAGACGGGTCTTTGTATGTCAGTGGGCCTTCCTTCACTGTCTGTATGTCAGTGGGCCTTCCTTCACTGTGTGTATGTCAGTGGGCCTTCCTTCACTGTCTGTATGTCAGTGGGCCTTCCTTCACTGTCTGTATGTCAGTGGGCCTTCCTTCACTGTCTGTATGTCATTGGGCCTTCCTTCACTGTCCGTATGTCAGTGGGCCTTCCTTCACTGTCTGTATGTCAGTGGGCCTTCCTTCACTGTGTGTATGTCATTGGGCCTTCCTTCACTGTGTGTATGTCAGTGGGCCTTCCTTCACTGTCTGTATGTCAGTGGGCCTTCCTTCACTGTCCGTATGTCAGTGGGCCTTCCTTCACTGTCTGTATGTCAGTGGGCCTTCCTTCACTGTCTGTATGTCAGTGGGCCTTCTTTCTCTGTCTGTATGTCAGTGGGCTTCACTGTCTGTATGTCAGTGGGCCTTCCTTCACTGTCAGTGTGTCAGTGGGCCTTCCTTCACTGTCTGTGTGTCAGTGGGCCTTCCTTCACTGTCCGTGTGTCAGTGGGCTTCACTGTCTGTATGTCAGTGGGCCTTCCTTCACTGTCTGTGTGTCAGTGGGCTTCACTGTCTGTATGTCAGTGGGCCTTCCTTCACTGTCTGTGTGTCAGTGGGCCTTCCTTCACTGTCTGTATGTCAGTGGGCCTTCCTTCACTGTCTGTGTGTCAGTGGGCCTTCCTTCACTGTCTGTATGTCAGTGGGCCTTCCTTCATTGTCTGTGTGTCAGTGGGCCTTCCTTCACTGTCTGTGTGTCAGTGGGCCTTCCTTCACTGTCTGTGTGTCAGTGGGCCTTCTTTCACTGTCTGTATGTCAGTGGGCCTTCCTTCACTGTCTGTGTGTCAGTGGGCTTCACTGTCTGTATCTCAGTGGGCCTTCCTTCACTGTCTGTGTCAGTGGGCCTTATTCCACTGTCTGTATGTCAGTGCGCTTTCCGCATCTTTTTTTTTAAAACAAAAAGTCGCCTACACGTGACGCCATGTTGTCTCCCCAGCGATCACTGAGTGAGAGCGCGCTGCCTGTTAGTGTGTGAGCGCTGCGCAGCCCCGCCCCCTTGCAGTCAACGCGCTGGGCAGCATTAAATAAGTTGAGCAGTGAGTCCGCTCTGATCACATGCTATTTTAATAAAGTATCGATACTAAAAATATGCAAAACCGTATCGTTTTGAACGTACCGCGGTACCTTTTTAGTATCGGTACACCGTGCAACCCTAATCAATTCAATTCAATTCAGTTTATTTTGTATAGCCCAATATCACAAATTACAAATTTGCCTCAGAGGGCTTTACAATCTGTACACATACGACATCCCTGTCCCAGGACCTCACATCGAATCAGGAAAAACTCCCCAAAAATAACCTTTCACAGGGAAAAAAGGGAAGAAACCTTCAGGAGAGCAACAGAGGAGGATCCCTCTCCCCGGATGGACAGAAGCAATAGATGTCATGTGTACAGAATGAACAGCATTTACAAAGTTACATAAACACATTACATGAATATGACAATGTATGAATGGAACTCCAATCCATGAAACAGAAGGAGGTAGAGAGGAGGGGGCGGGGCATCAGCAGGGCCATGGTGGGAGGCCGGCTCACCAGGCATCAGACATCTCCAGGTCCAATGGACCCTATGAGACGTGAAGTCACAACGACTCCGGGGAGGAAGCAGAGTTAATAAGGTGCAATGGAGAGATGTAAATGTATCCATAAGGAGAGAGAGAAGAGGAGAGAGGTGCTCAGTGTATCCTAAAACATCCCCCAGCAGCCTATAAGCCTATAGCAGCATATCAAGGGGCTCGACCAGGGCAAACCTGATTCAGCCCTAACTATAAGCACTATCAAACAGGAAAGTCTTAAGTCTATTCTTGAATGAGGTGACTAATATGGACCAAACACAATCAAGCATCCACAAATGATATTTGCTATCATCTCATAGTTATAACATTGCTGATAAACAAGTCTTACCAACATATTATATGTGAAGATTACAACATGTACCGTATGAATGGTGATATAAACCTAAGAATTGTGGTAGCAGCTCTGTAGGATTGGTCTGCTTAGAAAGATAGAAACGTTGTTTGAAAGTGACCGAACGTGATGAGTGATATCAATTCTGCTCTCTTTCCTCAGATTCCTGCACCTGTTCAGTTGATTATCAAGACGCTTTCTTCACAGACATTTTCCACATAATATTCAAACAAACCAACAAAGAACCTGATGAAAGTAATTCAAAGGACTGATTTACTGATCTGAAATCAGGCAAAATGACAAATCGAAGTCATCAGCTGTTGTCAGTAACAGTCGTCCTTGCTGCTGTTCAGCTCATCAGTGGTTACAGCTTCAACAACTGCATTGAAGACCCGTTCTCGAATCAGCAAAGTTTCAACTGCATCCGTCGCAAGGAAAAGAACATGCCTGCTATCATCCAGGACCTTCCACGATATGCTATCAACCTCACCATCTCCATTAATCCTATTTGGAACATTACCAATAATAGCTTTGTTGGTCTACCAAACCTTCAATACCTGAAAATAGATCATAATCACATAAGGATCATTGATACATTTGCCTTCAAAGACTTGTATCAACTTAAGTCTCTCAATATGTCCTTTAACTACATATCGGAGCTCGACCCTTTTGTGTTTCAGGACCTACGCAACCTCACCTTTCTCTCACTGACAAACAATTATTTAAAGCAGCTCCCCGAGGGAATTTTCTCCACTCTTCTCAATCTGAACACTTTAATCATGAGACAAAACCAAATGACAAATTTCTCAGGGATCGCAGATGCTGTGTCACATCTAATGAATCTGAGAATACTAGACCTTTGCTTTAACAAGTTGACCTCTCTCAGCCATTTAAATGTGTCACTACCCAAATCCCTCACGACATTATATATATGTAGAAATAATCTGTTCACATTAGGATGTAAGCAATCGTTTCTCGGGTTCATCCAGGTGCTGGATTTGTCATACAATCCCAGGCTCCATACGATGGCTTTTAAAGGACTCGATCTGAGGCATGTAAACTATCTGCGTTTGCGTTCAACAAGTGTCAAGGTAGTGGAGTTTTTAAACATCAGCAATATCAGAGCAAGTCACGTGGATTTCTCTGGCACAGGTCTAAACAATGACGACCTGCTCATTGAGCTATGCAAATTGTTAAAGAGAAAAGTGAAAAGGATTCCAAAATTAGGCCTGGGTATTAATGGGATTGAGAATCTAACAAATTACACACTGTACTATTGTCCGACAATCACAGGGACTTTGGATCTATCCCACAACAACCTGAAAAGCACAAGATGTCTGACGTTCCTCAATAAACATAAATACATAAAGAGTATTAATGTAGAGCATAACCATCTCGCCTCCCTCCAATCCTGTAAAACACAAAATATGGTTTATCTTAAGAATGTGGAGGAGCTGAGCTATCGTTACAACCGCATCCTCTCAGTCGACTCTGATGCTTTTCATTATACACCAAATGTTAAGACGCTAAAGCTTAACATAAACTCAATTGCTTTTCTCCATTGTAAAGCTCTCAAAGGGCTAATAAGGCTTGAGACGCTGCGTTTGGATAATAACCTTTTAACTGATTTGTTAAAATGCCACTTTGAAGATAACTACAACCTAAAGATCCTCAACCTACGCAACAATCGCATATCTGTCATTTTTAACGGGACCTTTCTCAGTCTCAGGAATCTGACTACACTGGACCTAGGAGGTAATAAGATCACTTATTTTCAGCCATCTGGCCTTGATGGACTAAAAAGTCTGTCCAAATTCTATCTAGATGGAAACAACCTCAAACAGATTGACACTTCACTCCATTGTGTATTTCAAGACACGCTAACGGTGCTGGATTTACAAAGTAATCAGATTCGCTTCCTCAATGAAGAGATCAGTTCACCATTTATAAACCTCAGCAAACTTAGTGATCTGAAACTGGATGGGCAGCGGCCGCATGGCCTCACTGTTTTACCCCACACTTTTTTCCGTGGCCTCCACTCACTGAAATCTCTGTATCTCACCAACAATAACATCTATTATCTTGCACCCGATGCCTTCGATGATCTGACAGGCTTACGCTTCCTCACATTGGATAACTGCTGTGTTGGGGTGACACAACTACAACCAGGAGTCTTTAAAAATCTGAGAAATGTGACCAAATTGATTGTGGAAAATATGGGCATTCAGAACGTCTCAAAGGAGGTTTTTGGGAATCTCACACAGTTACGCACACTGCAGCTCAACCGTAATGTTATGCAAAGCATTCATGTTGATGCACTAGAAAGTTTACCCAACCTCCACTACCTTGACATACGTAATACTCCTTTAAGCTGCACCTGCAAAAACAGCTTACTGCAAAACTGGACAGTAAAAAACTCACATGTGCAGGTGGTCTATCTCTACAACCTGCTGTGCCCACACGATGCCAAACTCAAATTCTACAACTTTGACACCAAAGTGTGTTACATAGATCTAGGAGAGTACATCTTCCTAAGCACAGCAGTTGTGATCTTACTGTTCACAGTAATTCCTTTACTTTATGTCAAACTCTACTGGAAAATGAAGTACGGCTACTATGTGTTCCGTTCCTGGTTTAGTGAGCAGTGGCGCATACTCAGCGAAAAGGAGGAAAATTGCAAATATGATGCATTTATTTCCTACAATTCCTCCAATGAACAATGGGTCATGGAGCAGTTAATGCCCAACCTTGAGGGAAATGGATCGTCTTTTAAACTTTGCCTACATCACAGGGACTTTGAGCTGGGCCGTGACATTGTGGACAACATCGTCTCTGCAGTATACAGCAGCCGTAAAACCATTTGTGTGGTGAGCAGGAATTTCCTGAGAAGTGAGTGGTGTTCTCTGGAAATCCAACTGGCCAGCTACCGACTCTTTGATGAGCACCGGGACGTTCTCCTGCTGGTGTTTCTGGAGGAAATCTCTGAGAGGCAGGTGTCGTCCTATCATCGCATGAGGAAAGTCATGTTAAAAAAGACGTATCTGCAGTGGCCTGGCTCAGACTGCACTAACCCAACACAGGCCCAGGAGCTGTTTTGGAATCAGCTACGTAGGGCAATGAGAAGCGGGAGCAGACTAGAGACAGAAGAAAAATGCAGTGAAGCTTCTAAAGAAGAAGAAACTGGAAATGTTGAGACGGATGAAAACTATTACTTGCTACCTTAAAAAGATTTGGCAATTTATTTGCGATTGTCAAGATAAACCTCTCAGTACGTGACATGAACAATCACATTTTCTGCTGCTGTGGGAGAGGGTCATTAAATGTGGTGTAAATGTGATCAATTGTAAGAATAATAATTCATACAAGCATAGATGAGAAAGTAAAGCAACATCTTGTGCCCAGTTTAATTATGAATTTAGCACGGTTGGATTTTGCATGTCTTTTAAATTATTGCACAAACTGTACAACTGTGTTGAATTGCATATAAATGTGGCACACATACACAACACAATATCAAATATCACATTCTTAGTTAAAATGTTTGGTCTGTAAAGAATTTCCCATCATAACACCTGTGTTGAAGATGTGTGTACAGTTCTGCATATTAAAAAAATGTTCCAAGGATGCAAACAATACATAATTATGGGTTTTTACATCTCAGCCGCACATAGGACAAAAGAAAAAGAGGTCAGCTATTACTGTTACATTTAATATTGTTTTTAGTCAAATATGAACACACAACATATGAACAAAACATCTTGATGGTATGAATTAAGAGAGCGTTGTGTTTTTTTTAACTAGCCAAAGAAATGATCACAAGCATGTCTCTATGCAGAGCTTCAAAACACATTAGTACAGTCTCATAGGAGGGAAGGACCAGTGTCCAGGGCTCGGGAAAGAAGAAAGGGGAGCTGCTGGGTCTCTTTCAAGGGTGTGAGATGGAGGGTAATGTACCATGTCAGTGTGGTGGGACCAGAGGGGAGGGCAAGTTGAAGGATGACTGAATTGGCTGAAAGGTTGGAAGCTCTGCAGAGGATGTTGAATATGAGCAGAGAAGGAGGGAACATTAGAGTATCTGTCAGTTTCAAACGGGTCTTTCTCCTGGGGAAAGTGCATTGGCTCTGCGGAGTGTCTATCTGTCAGCTGTGTTGGATAAGGAAAGAAAGGATGGATGTTTCTGCTACTGTATTGAGACCCACTGCTCCTCTCTGGAGCTGCTCTGGTGTGGTTCATAAAGCTGTTCTCAAAGGGATCAAACATAACAGCCTGGTTGTTCTTTGGCTTGTTGAAATGGTCTTCACAGTGCTGAGATACTGATGTTTTTTCTTCCCAGCATGAGGTGGGAGAGAACAAATGACCACTGGTTGTACCTCCAAAGGGCTCAAAGTCCATGCAGAACTCAGGAGCGTAAGTAGGTCTGAGGACATCATCCACACGGCTGATATCTTCCACAGGGCTTGTGGACCATTCAGCAGTCTTTACATGAAAACCAGAAAACATTTTATTTCCAGAGTTATGGAATATTAAAGTATCTGTGGATTACTAAAGGAAGGCTAAACCATTTATGAAATTAACTAAGAAAGTAACAGGGTAAATTAAAATGTTACCTGCTCCAGGTGTTGGTGTGGCTGTGGCCTGGACTTCCAGTTAAAAGGTCTACTGCCCGTCATGTTGAAAGATGTGGTTTTCTGGTTATCGAAACATGGCTGACTCGCCGTGTCGGCTTGAAATGTCATTGCACCTAAAAAAAAGGAAGCGAGACAACTGAAAAACTGCCCACAAACTATGTTTGAGAAATGTACTAAATAATCATGTGAATACAGGCTGTTGGTGTACTAATTCAACACCAGACAAAGGCCACTTTCAAAGATAGGGTCACAATTCATAATACAAATTAAATAGTGAGGTGCTCATAAGAACATTGAAATAGGTTTTCCTTGATGTAGTCAACCCTCAAATTCATACGATCTGTTAGGAGATCCCATTCTAATGTGCTTTCAATGTAAGTGATGCATCCAGTCCTTGTTCTGAGTTTGACAAAATGAGTGCAAATCTTCCATAGTTATAGTATTTTTAGTCCCCAAGTCCATGGACACAAAGGGGAATTTAGTACTAAAAAGACAGTAACTTTCAAAGACGCAGAACTTGCAATACATTCCTGCTATGGCGGATGATTGACAGTTGGGGGAGATATATTTATGATAATAGTCTTATAAATCAAATCGACTTGACGTGCAAAGAAACATAGTAATGCTCCAACAAAGGCGAAGAAGATGACTGAAAGCTAGTGAATGGTTTAAAATCTGCTTTGCAAATGTTTTACACAGAAAAAAATATATATTTGTTCGGCCTCAAGGATTTACTGATTTGGTAAATAACACTGAATGTAAACAACTTTTGCTGTCAGGAAAACTCCACAGGGCAGCTTTAAAGATGGATAACTATCACTGTAAAATAAACACTATTATCAATATTGAGGTAAAGTTGTTATTGATACCAATACTAATGTTTTTTTACAGGTTTTTTAAAAGCATACAGTAACATTGATGTATCACTAATGTAAACCACTATATGTTATGTTTATAATGAGAATCCCAGAGTTATCTCATATGTCAGTGCCTACCTGGATGCAAGAGCACATCCATCATAGTTGGCTCCTGAACCTGGACTTTCTTTGTTGGCTCAAAACCAAAACCGAGGCCTCGCTGCACCTCAAGGAGGTTCTCCTGAAGCTGGGGTCCATGCCTCTCCCGTAGAGCTTTCAACAGCACCTCCCTGCTCTCTGCCACCAGGTTTCTTCTCCTCAGAAGTGGGAACTGCAGACAGTCACACAAACTTGCTGCCACTACGCTAACAGACTTAGATGCACAGCGAGCATCTTTGCTTCTCTGCTGTGTGTCAAAACTGTCAACAGTGTGCGAGCTGGAGAGCTGAACTGGGCTTGGGCTGAGACCCTGAGCTTGCGTTTGGTGGTCCGGAGACTCCTGGTTCTTTGAGGTGTGCTCCACAGTAGCAATCATGTCTCCCTTTGCCTTCCTGTTTAATGTCTTCACATGTTCTTTGACAACAGGGGGAGTCAGCAGTGACTCTCTGACCTTTTCAGACATGAGAGGTTTTGTCTTCTTGCTCTTGATTATCTCTACATCGCAGGAGCTGTGTTTAAATGACAAGATGCTTTTAAAATGTTCAGATGAAAGATCAATCGGTTTCTGTGGTCTCTGACCTGGTGTAATATCTGATCCTTGACTGATTTTCTCCTCTTTCTTCTGGCAATCATGAGCAGAGTTATTTTCAAATGGCAGAACTTCAGCAGTACCAGCACCCAGTAAATCGTTAGTGAAGAACGGAGAAGGAACGTGAGATGTTGAAGATGGATGTAAAGTAGAATTGTTCTTTTCTCGTCCTTGCTGTCTACTTTCCCCTAGTTTCCTCTGCTCACTTAACAAGCGTTCTATGTCGATAGACTTCACTTCATGGTTGAACAGGCCATGGTGACCTATCAGGCGACTGTCCGTGATTCTACTGGGCTCTTGTGCAACAGGAATGACATTTGGAAACAGTGCATTTGTCCTTGTAGCACAAGGACAGCAGTTCTGGAAATATGTCATGTCTTTGCTTATTTGGCTATGGCAGTGAGGATGGTGATGTGATTTGGACTTTGAGGCTTCTTTCCCACCAGCTCTCATCCGACTCCTCTCCTTGCGGCTCTTCAGTCGTTTAATTTTGTGCTGCACATCGATCTTACTGTAATGGTTTAAACAGTTGCAGTCTGTAGTGAATCTGTTCACTGAGCAAGGATTTTTATCTTTGATTTTTAACTGCTTGCTGAAAACAGTCAAGATCTTTTCTTTGTCAGATACATCCCTGCCACACACGTGGCTCATCCTGCATTGGATTCTGTAAGAAGAAAACTGTATTTAGAAATGTTTATTACTGTAGGAAATACAGAAAAAAAACACTTGACGGGATGCTGTTGCATGATGAAGCAAATTACTCATGTCACAATGACAGTGGTTGAATCCAAATGTTGAGCCTTGTGTGGACTGTGACATTTTGGATCATAGCTAGTGTAAGCGAGGAATTGTTCTTAACAGTTCATGACAATACGGACATTAGGAATTAATGCCAGATCGTATAGAGAGTCTCTGCTGTGGATAGTTAAGCAGAGACAGACAATAGTTGACATGTACGGAAAAACACTGCTTCAACTGAGGATCCACATAATGTGAGTGGTATGATTGTTTCCCCGCTAAGATGATTAAAAACAAACCCGTCTACAGGTCCTTTTACATAGGGTGCAATATTTAATGTAAATTTAAAGTACATCAAGATTAATTCGGTCAGAAAAAAACCATAAAAATAACTTATATCCACAAAATAAATATTGTGCATTTTGACTCGAGGCCAACAAAACGTTTGAATCTTGAACTTATTCTCACTTCGTCAGATATCAAGAACGAGTTAAAGTTTAATGTAACGTTAGCCTAACTGTGAGCTATGCTAGCTAGTTATGTGGTCAGCAAACAGGTGATAACAACGTCAATCACCAGGTGCACTTTTACCTGAAGCACACGTGTATGACTTCAGAGTATTTAGCTGTAGCTGCTAAGAAACACAGAACTAACTAACCTTAACTTTAGATATATGTCATCCAAGACAAAAAGTAAATATGTCAAGAAACATTTTGTACAAACCTAAATTAGTTAATTAACAGCGCTGCTTACCGTAGTGGGTTTTCCCTGGCCACTTCTGTTGTTGCTGAGCAACACGTCGTAGTAGATGCGTTTCTTAGAGCAGCAACAACTTTCGCGAACACCAACGAGCCGGGCGAATCCACTTCCATAGACGAGTAGGTAAGACCGTCTCATCACTTATATTCTTCTTTACTCGAACAGTGTTTGAATTGTCATTTCTTTATACGGTATGTTTTTTAATCCGACGGAAGGCACATATCACCGATAAAGTAAAGAACAATTCTAAGATGCACGTAAACATGTATGTTGTTGCCCGCTGACAACAATGGTACTGGCAGCTAAAGTGAAAATGTACTTCCTGAAACTGAATTGGGAGATGACGATTTTTTGATTTCATGGTAACCTATGTTTATTAATATCTCTAAATATAGCCGCTATATACAACTCGTTCCTTCCCATTTCGCATAATACAGAGTTGCATAATTTAACGCTAAAAACCATCTGCGTTACTTGTGTGACTGGTGTGTCTGTAAAACTAGCGACATCTATATGTGTTTCAGCAAGTAGCCTAGCTACTGTGGCTAATTCTACCAACCTCCTAAATCTAGCTAGCAGTTTCAGCTATCGTCTGTGGATTACCGGTTTGTTTCCGTTGTAAAATAGTGCCAACAACCCGACGTGATTGCTTTCCCACACAGATAGAGCCAAGTCATGAGTGCAGAAGACCCAAACCCAGCCGCCACACCCACTCCCTGTGAAGACACCCAGGGAGATGGACGATGGATGTCTCTGGTGTGTGAAACAATATTATCATGAGTTTTCTGTTACTTCCCTAGGTTGTACACAGTTACAGCACAACAGCCATGAATTCCCAGGTTTTCCGAGTCTGCATTGTTGCTGATGTTCAGTTGTGTGGATAAAACAAAACAGATCAATAATACCTTTTGTAGACAGTTGATTACAACATTTAAAAACATGATTGTCATAGTAAATTAGAAGTATTTTCTTTTTTCATTAGATTGTAATGCATTGTAGTGCTTTGTATGCACTAATATTAGATCCACTGATAAAATATTCTCTTTTGGATTCAACCTAATTTGTTTGTGTATCTGAACTTCTCATGTAGAGTTATTAGTCTGTATATTTGTGTCTTTTTGCAGCACAACCGCTTTGTGTCCGACAGCAAAGACAAAGAACCTGATGTCCTGTTTGTTGGAGACTCTCTTGTTCAGCTCATGCACCAGTTTGGGGTAAAACATAAATCACACACTCAACTGTCTGGGTCTGTATACAGAGTTTGAAAGTGTGACTTGTTCTCCTCATCTATGCACGCTTTCAACTAGCGTGAACTTCGATTTCAACACGTGGACTCTTTGTTTTGGTTTGTCCACAGATATGGCGGCAGCTATTCTCCCCTCTTCATGCCCTCAATTTTGGGGTGGGTGGTGATGCAACACAACATGTGCTGTGGAGACTGAGCAATGGCGAACTGGATAACATCAGCCCAAAGGTGCATATCACGGCAAAATATAGATATCATGATTGTGCTTGTTTATTCACACAGTAGATTCATTGTGCTTATATGTATGATACATTCCAAGTGTAATGACCCAAAACTATCATTGACATGTGCTCAGTTGTGCATTCCCTTCTCTTTTGTTGTTCTAGGTTGTGGTGCTGTGGGTAGGAACTAACAATCATAGTCAGACTGCTGAACAGATCTGTGAAGGCATCATGGCTATTGTCCAAGTCATCAAGAACAAACTCCCACATGCTCGGACACTTGTACTTGTAGGTCTTTTTTTCTGATTAAGTGTTTATCTACTCACCTGTGTGTCAAAAATGACAAATGAAGTTCAAACAACCATCAGACTGCACTGTGATGCCATACCTTTTAGTTCCATCTCAGCTTTGTGAGATTAGGGAAACAATAGGCTATTGGACTGTGTTAACTGTTGGGAGATATGCAACATGTCAATTGTATTTAAAAAGCTAAAGTGGAGCTACATGTAAGCTTGCTGTATCTTTTGTGGTGCTACAAACGTCTTTTTTATACATTGATGTATGAATTACTTAGAATATTACTAAAAACAATACATCTGTTTTCCAGGGTGTTTTGCCCAGAGGTAAATCGCCAAATCCTCTGCGGGAGCGAAATGCCAAGGTGAACGAGCTGGTCCAGGAGGCTGTATTGTCAGTCCCCCACGCCTCTTTCCTCAACGTGGACCCAGGCTTCGTCCACTCCAATGGTAGCATCTCCCATCATGACATGTATGATTACCTTCACCTGACCCCACAGGGCTACCAGGCTGTGTGCGAACCCCTGCATGCCCATCTCAAGTCCATGCTAGACAAGCCTCCAGAGAACTGAGCAACAAGGGCGCACAATTACACTACCACAGTGGTCCTCATCCCTGTTCCCAGAGAACATCCCAATCAGCTTATTACCACTTGTATGATGGATCAAATCAATTACTTGGGGCTAAAAGCTGCACACATCTTTTGTCTAAGTCCTCTTTATGGCCAGGGTTGATGACCACTGTTACAGATAATGGGACCACAAAGGTTATTTTTGTGTTTATGATGCAGTCAAAATATTAAATGTGCTGTGCTATAGAGAGACATAGTCTGACCTCAATTCCCGGTTATCGTCTGTTCCACTAGCTTTTGGTTTTAAAAGGGTTTTTCCATAGAAGGAATTTTTTCAGTCCTCTGCTGATGAATATGATAAGGGGAACTCCCTGACTATCATCCATGGGGATCAGAGCCAGACAGTGAAATGACACTTGAAGGGATGAACTTGGATGTCAACAGTTGTACAGCTTCTTTAGGTCAAAACTTAAGTTGCTCCACATGATTAAGAACGTTATTTATAACTGTGCCCCAGATCCCGTGCTTCAGCCGACAGCCCTCAAGAGACTATAAAAGCCCAATTTACCTCAGAATATAGACAGATATCTGCTTTTCGGAAGAAAAAACTTCTATGACAAAATACATTGTCTGCCTGAGGCTACTGGAACAGTAACTAGTTGGAAAAGGTTGTGAGAGTTTGGCTCTTTAGGTGCTAGGATATGTCTGGTAAAAAAAATACGAGATGCAAGAACTGCCCTTACCAGGAAATTGCTGTAATTCGTCATTTTGTTTTATCAGTTTCACTAAGTTACATTTATTTCGCAATAGCTTTATTTACTCTTGTGATGTCTGGTGTCTTTTTTTTATATGTTCATTTGAATGACCAAATGTTTTTGATTGACCATTACTGTTTACTTGCCTTTTTTCATGTCACATGTCTCATTATTGCCCTTGTACCTTTTTGCTCCACATTTAGTAACGGCAACAGATTTTGACGCGAGAGGCTGTGTTACAAACATAATGTATTTGAGTAGCTTGTGAAGTTGTATAGATATATCTAAAGTTGCTTGTGCTCCAAGTTTAATCTCATCTGCAACATAATGGCCAATCAGACCATTTTCAAAGGCTTTACTTCACACTAAAACGCTTCTGAACCTCTTGTAGAAGGATTGTGCCACAGAACTTGAATTATGCTTCAGGACAGCTGATTGTGTAAGAGATGGACAAATGCATTAAATATGAAAAACTGTTTTAGTGTCCCTTGACTGATTGATCAGATCTGCATGCTGATACTAAGTAAGATAAATTGCTGGATTGTCACTGATGCAGTGCTCCATTTTTATGCCTCAAGACTGAATTAGGAGGTTTATTATGAGTACACATACACAGATTTGGTTGACTTTCGTTCCTGTCCCAGACATGCTTGTTAGCGGAGAGTTGCATTTCTGTAACTTTAGGAGGGTGAACAAGTCCCGCTTTGCCCATAATCTGCACCCAACAGTCAAAGTCAAAGTCAGCTTTATTGTCATTTCTTCCATTTGTGCAAACATACAAAAGATCTGAAAGTACGTTTCTCTCTTGTCCAACATAAAGTGATTGTAGTAATAATATTAAAGTGCAAAACATAACAACAACATATAAGTTAAGAACTATAAAAACTATGAAACTTTACATTCATATTTTAGCAGCAGTCAGACATGGAGTTTTAGCAGCATTTCGACATATGTGTCTAAAAGAGTGAGTGGGAGAGAGTTCAGCTTTCTGACAGCCTGGTGGATGAAGCTGTTTGACAGTCTGGTGGTGCGAGCCCGGAGGCTCCGGTATCTCCTACCAGAGGGCAGGAGGCTGAAGAGACTGTGAGGGGTGACAGGAGTCGCTCACAACCATGGTCACTTTGCGGGTGAGGCGGGTGTTATATATCTCCTGCAGGGGAAGGGGGGGGAAGCACCGATGATGCGTCCAGCTGCATTTACTATGTGCTGCAGGGCTTTATTGTTATAGTCCGAGCAGCTTCCGCCCCACACAGTGATGCAGTTGGTCAGGATGCTCTCAATGGTGCCACGGTAAAAGGTGCACATGATGGGTGGGGGGGTTCTTGACTTCTTCAGTTTCCGGAGGAAGTAGAGACGCCTCTGTGCTTTCTTTGCCAGGGATTTTGTATTGGCTGTCTAGGAGAGGTCCTCACTGATGTCCACCCCCAGGAATTTGGTGCTGCTCACTCTCTCTATGACAGCACCATTGATGGTCAGTGGTGGGTGTTCAGTGTGCCCTCTCCGGAAGTCAACAACAATCTCCTTGGTCTTGCTGTTGAGAAGGAGGTTGTTGTCTCCGCACCGTGTGGTCAGAAGACTGACCTCCTTCCTGTAGTGAGTCTCATCATCCTTGGTGATGAGACCGACCAGAGTAGTGTCGTCTACAAACTTGGCCATGTGATTGGTGCTGTAGGTCGTTTTGCAGTCATGAGTCAGCAAGGTGAAGAACGTACTGCATGTGGCCTCTCACTGAGGAAGTCCAGCAGCCAGTTACACAGCGAGGTTTTGAGCCCCAGCTGCAGATGATTTGTTGTGGGTTTATGGTGTTGAATGCTGAACTAAAGTCTATGAACAGCATTCTCACATATGAGTCTTTTTTTTGTCCAGGTGGGTGAGGGCTGGATGGAGAACAGAGCAGATTGCATCCTCCATGGACCGTTTGGCACGGTATGCAAATTGGAAAGTGTCCAGGGTGGGGGGATAATGGATTTGATATGTGACATGACTAGCCGTTCAAAGCACTTCATTATTATGGGGGTATGTGCCACTGGACGATACTCATTAAAGCAGGATGGAGTGGATTTCTTTGGCACTGGTATGATGGTGGTGGCCTTGAAACACGATGGAACGACAGCTTGTCTCAGAGAAGTATTAAAGACATCCGCGAAGACATCTTGAAGCTCCTCTGCTCAGTCCTTCAACACACGACCAGGGATGTTGTCTGGACCTGTTGCCTTGTGGGTGTTGATATTGGAGAGTGTCCTCTTCACGCTGGCAGCAGACTGGCACAGGACCTGACCGTGGGGAGTAATTACACATAACAGAATACCTTGTACTTACAATTCTGGCAGTTGGCTAGATTATAGCGAGCATGATCTTAAATGTGACAACGGATTACTTGGACCCATAACTTTGATTGATTGTGGGCAAATCTGTGTAACATGAAATACATGAAATACTTTGGCCAGGAATTTATAATTCACAATACACTACACCAACCAAGTTAGAGGAGCTTAAATTCAATTTTGACATCTCAGTTTCCTCATGTTGAGTGTAACAGATGCATACTGAAGACACAATTCAATCTCAGCTGTGTCTCAATGTGAGAAAGACCTAACTACATAATAACGAGACCGTGTAAGAAAAGTTTCACTTGAGACTTAAAACACAGGCACATCTGGCATCCAAATGTTCTTTTAGTGCAGGTCAGTACCATGTGGGTCCTTACATTTCTCACGTCAGTGAGCCATTACTCAAACCCACCTTTTCTGGCAAAGGTACAGGTTTCCTGTTATTCACAGTCACCCACTGTGAAAGGTGGGCAGGCTTCTTGCTTCATATACCTGGCAGTCGATGAATGTGCCACGGCTATAATTTCAGACACCAACACCATCCTTTATAAAAAGCCACAAGAACAAACATTTCATTCTTTCACTGGGGCTGAAGTTAGTGCACATGCGAGATTTCTTTCCCTGGACTTACTGTATTGGACTGGCTCAACTACAACATGGGATCAAGGATGTTTTTTCTGTTGGTTCTTGCACTGCTTGTATTCACTGATCACAGCCACGGTATTGTATAATTTATCAGAATCAGACATTGTACTGGGTTAAGAAAGTTTAAAATCACAGCATTGATTGTGCATTTTTATTTTGTTTTCATCGTTTATTAAAGGTGTTCCTGAGACACATGCACAATCATTGTCTGTCAGCAAATTCACCGATGGTTTGTGAGATTAATGTATACATTTTCCACAAGAGTGGTTCAATATTTATTGAGTTTTTAAATAATTTTTCTTTCATCAAGTTTGATATCAATTGTGTCTTAGCCTCTGCTGTTGGAGAACCACTGACCACTGCAAATCCAGTCAACATCCCAAGACAGCACACCAGACTGTGTCACTGTGAAGGTGAACAAAAGCGTCTCATCTGTTTATATATAATCAGAGCCTGAGTATCAGGGGAGTGCATTTCATCCTAACCCATTCTGCTCTTTTGTTGTGTATTTGGGTCACCTAGGAAAGGGAAGAGAGATGGGAAATAAACGCTGTGTTTGTAAGCAATCTGGCAGGCGCGACGTCAAGTATGGAAAATGTAAGTTACATATATATTTCTATGCAATTCAGAAAATGAAGTAAAAACTCAAAGTAAAAAAATGTAGTCTTCAAAAAAAAAAAAATCGGACGGTGAACATAATCAGTTTTTTTCTCATCCTATTGCTTCTTCTTTCTGGATTCATGTAAACCACCAGTGAAAACATTGTGCCAGAGGAAAACAAATAAGTATCTGAAAAGGTGCAGCCGGTTTTCCAAAAGAAGAAGAGAAGAAAAAGAGAAGAAGGGTGGTAACCCCATGAAGTATGCTCCCAGTGTCCCTATATGAACAACATTAGAAGAAGCTTATACACACATAGAATGTTTCTTTCTATGTTGTTTTTTTAACAGCAATGTGTTTATGACAATGTTTCCCTAACGAAAGTTTGCATGAATGAAACTATTCTTCTAAATAAAAGTGCCCACAAAATTGATTCTGTTGATTATTTATTGATTAAGAAATAAATACCATGAATTAAAGTATGCTCAGACTTACATTTACTTACAGTTTCTATATATTATTATGCATAACAAAAAAAGACGCTGTTGTTCAGAATGAAGAATTGCTGTTCCTACCAAAACAGTACGGAGGTATTTTAAAAGAATACACTTGTTAAACCATGTCATGAATTATTTGTAATGAACTACCTTAAGGGTAGTGACAACAACAAACATCACAATAACACTAACAGAACAATTTTTACTTACGTTAATGAAAATAAATCAATACATACCAATGAATATCAAACAACAAATTGCAACTTGAAATCTGGCACACTTTTGAATTTGTCTTTCTATTTTGAGAAGAAACCACAAGAAGTGATAAAGTGGCATCCGATTTTGGATTATAGAGTCCCACTCTTTTCATTTTCCAATAAGACTGCTAAGACTAATGGAATCAAGAGGCCCATCGATCTGACTGCATTTCTCAGTGCAGAGAAGTCAGTTGAACAGCACAGGGACAAACAAAGCAAACAGACCCATCATCATCAGACCGCCTTGGGATGAGAAATGGAGGGCGGAGGCGTGAGCTAAGAGAGATAAAGGGACAGAAATGAGGACAAATCAATCACATGCTACATTTAATACAACATGAGATATCTTTAACTGTACGGCACCTATTCTGGTAGTGTTTTAACTGTAGTAATCACTTGCAAACTGACTTAGTTAGTGTAATCATCTTTGTCTTTCAAATATTCCACATAAAGCAATGCAAATAAACAAAAAACATTTTGAAGATGATCAAAAAGATTAGATTTAGTTTAATTCAAAAAGGCTTTCACACCAAATGCAATAACTTTGCTAACTTCATAAACGCCAATCACTCTTATTGTTGTCTGTACTGTGCATATTGTGCTACTTATTGTATGTACTGTGATTTACTATGTGTTTTAATCAACCTGTGAAGCCTGAAGGCACATTTACAAAGAGGATTATTACTATTTATCTTTTGCTTTTCAGCTCATCAAATATCACCAAATGACGTTTGAAGAAAGGGTCACTCACCAGCCACAGTAAAGGTTTTGGTCTGGTACATTGTGATGTTGGTCACAGGGTTTGTCGCCTTACATGTGTAAGTTCCCTCGTTCTCTTTCGTCGAAAGGAAAGTGATGAGAGGGCCCGTCTTTAGAGCCACTGATGACATGTTGAAGAACCAGTGGAATTCACAATATGGCCGAGAAAGCGCAGAGCATTTCAGGGACACGGAGACGTCGCCTTGTGTTGAATCTGGACCGGAGATCTCCATTTTCAGAGGGCCATCTGCAAACACAGAGAGAGAGTTGGTCAGAGTCAAGTTCACAAGTCTGAACAGCATTTCAAAAACCCATTAAGGTATTTCTGGTCAAACTGAAATCACTGTTTGGTAATTACTTTTTGAGTAAATATTCATTCATTCACTCAATTCCAATCACCAGCTTAGTAAATCTTCTTAAATCATGTAAACACAAATCTGTTTTTGTAAAATCAGTCCAATGATCAACAGGGTGCTCATGTTTGAGTCATTATCATTGGAAAAGGATAGTGGCTGTTATTGAGGAGGTGATGTTAATGTAATGTGAGTCTGATCAGACACCAAATGATGATATAAAATTATGCATTTGGTTCTCCCTTTTTACTACTGTTGGGGATTTTCGTATTATTATTATATTTTTCGTGCCACACATGTTAGATTTGATTAAAAACCTGTTAAAATTGACTAATTGAGACAAACAAAAAAATCACTCACAGTTCACCAGGAGGATATATTTAGGGCTTTTTTGTGCACCAGCCTGATTGGTAGCCACACACTGATACATGCCCTCATTGTACAAGGTCACCGGAGTGAAATGCAGCGTGTTGTTTTCATTGGCGTAGGACATGTGAGGCTCTGACACGTTGAGTAACATGTCGTTCTTCATCCAGTAGATCATGTCATAGGGCCCAGTGACGTCACAGGTGAGAGTGAAGTTTTCAGAGTTTATTGGAATTGTGTTGCTTCTGATCATCACTGGCCCTGATGCCTCTGTGGACAGGAAACACAGCGATATGTGATTGGTTGGACAGTGACACGACATTCATTGAAGGAGTCAAACCCATTGATATTCTTACCAATGACTGTGAACATCTTGGATTTTGAGACGTTCTTTCCCGTCACATCATTGTAAGCCTTGCAGGTGATTACGCCACTCATATTTAGTGACAAAATGCCAGTTCTAAACACGGAAGAATTGCCCGCGTAGGAGCCATTGAACCACCAGGTGAACCGACTGGTCGGCATCGACGTGGCAGAACAGTTGAAGACTGCGTAATGTCCTGCCTCAGCAAAAGCTGGCCCATCAATCATAGGTGATTCTGGTCCAACTGCAACAGCAAAGAAGTGGACAGGCTATCTTGGTACCATATGTATTGAAATAGCTTCAGATGATGCACTACCGTGTATGAAACTGAAATAAATCCTTATTAAATGTTACTCACAGTTCACAAGAAGCATGTACGGAGGGCTGGTCATGTTCCAAAGGGGATTAACAGCCATACACTGGTAGAGTCCAGTGTCACTTTGTTTGAGTGGGTTGAAAATGATTGTTTTGTTAAACAAGTAATCCGTTGTGTTGTCTTCATGCAGTGGTTTACCATTTTTCTTCCAGTAAACATTCTCAGCAGGTCCACTCATGTTGCATGTTAGCATATAAAAATGACCCTCTATGGCAGGATGCATTGGTGTTTCCACTTGTAAATCTGATAACGAAGCAAAACAACAGTTAAATGCTTCTCTCATGTTCCACCTTTCTTGTCCGTGGCAAACATTGTTTTTACAGAAACATAAAAATTGAAATCCGAATCTCACCAAATACAGTGAGCATCTTGTATGCAGTGCTGTTTTTGCGGGTGATGTTGTTGAAGACAATGCAGGTGTACTTCCCACTCATGTCTTTGGTAAGAGGAGGTGTGGCATAATAATTATAATGGGACATATTGGCCATTACAGAATTATTGAAGATCCATGTGTAGGAGCCGGGAGGGTTTGATGATGCAATGCAGTAGAATGTAGCATTGTCTCCTGTCTTTGCGGCATTTGGTCCCTTGATAGTTGGCATTTGCGGTCCATCTAAACACAAGGGCAAATCATCTTCATTGAAAACATTCATACAACTCAGAACTGTGCATGAAAAAGTTCAAGATTTTGTCAGTGTGCCTGTCAGAGCCACGGATTGTCCCTGTTTTATTGGGCCACCTTTTAATATGAGACAATAAATTATAGAGGTTACATTTTTTTAATATTGCTACTCTTTGTGTCTCTGCAATTGAGAGTGAGTTAGAGAACAAATTACTTACAATATATGTCAACTGTGTAGGGGCTGCTGGTCATGTTGCTCACAGAATTAAAAGCCTGACACTGATAATATCCATCCTGTGACAGTTGGACATGGGTGATATTCAATGTCTTGTTGTTCATGTCAAAGAAGGTTGTATTGTCAGCTGTAATAAGTTGATGATTCCTCCACCACTGAATCCTGTCAACAGATCCGGTCACTTCACAGCTGAGACTGAGAGGCTCATGAACTATTACTGGTCCACCTGTGTATTTCACCACAACTGCTGCTATTGGCTCTGTGGAAGAAGAAGGGAATTGAGTTATTGAAACTCACACGTCTGTTGGTTTAGTGAATGGCATATGGCATTGACAATTTTCAAGAAACCGTTTCACATTTTGGGGAATACAATTATTTAACCTTTTCTTGCCAAGAGAATATCGAGAACTCATATCTGTCCACTAAACATACTGGGACAATCAAAAGCCGGTTAGCCTAGCTTAGCATAAAGACTGGAGACAGGGGGACACAGCTAGCCTGGCTCAACCCCAAGTTTAAAAAAAACTGTGTTTCGAAAGCTAATTAATTACCACTTTATGTCATTTATGAGTAAAAATGTTTCTCAACTGGCAACAACACGGTCACAACAAGATTTCCGGAAGTCACAGGCAAGAAATAGTTAATCATGTAAAACCACAACTATATGTTTTGGCACTTCACTATTTGCTATTGAGCAAAAGAGATATAACGTGTTAATTAGTGAGCTAGGCAGAGCAAGGCTAGCTCTTTGGTCGCCCTTTCCCCCGTTTCCAGTCTTAATGCTAAACTTAACTAACTGGCTTCTGTTTCCAGGGTCAATTATATTATCTAACTTGCTGCAAGCAAATAAACATATGCCACAACATATGAAACACTTTCTTTTAAAATAATCTAAATATCTTTGCTGAGAGAAACAAAATCAAAGGCACAAAAAACGAGCCCCTAAAATAATACAAATCCAACCTTACCCATAATCCTGATCATTGCACCTTTGCTGCTGAACCTGGACGTTACTGTGTTGTGAAATACGCATTGGTAATTTCCTGACTCGCCCTCTGTAACCCTCTCCAGTTGAAGATGGGATCCAAACTGATTTAGGTTCACCCTATCAACCATCCAATAGATCATCGCTGGAGGGCTGGACTCGGCTGAGCATGACAGTGTGATGTTAGATCCTGTTATGTAGGTGGACCTAATGGGCATGATCACCATCGTTATGTTACTTGGACCATCTGATGAAACAACAAGAAGGAAATTGTTTTAGGGGTTAATGTTGAGTGATTGGAGTTAGCCATTAGCCTATAAACAGAATCCATATACGCTCTCTTTAGTGCAAACTCACAACTGATGTTCAGATATACAGGGAGACTGCTTTCATGGCTCACACCGTTGGACACATTGCACCTGTAGGGCCCCGCGTCATTGCGGTTCACCCTGGACATGGTGAGAGTGGCGTTTCCATCGCTGAGCTGTACTCCCGCGCCGAGTGTGACCACATCGCTGCCGTTCAGCCAAACATAGGACAGGGACGAGCCAGTGAGCACAGAGCACGTGAGAACTGCTGTGTCATTGAACTCCACCAGATTGGTTGCGTTTGCCCTCAGAGTCACATTTGAAATAGGCACTGCAAAGAAGAAAATTAACTATTTTTAAAGTTTTGTGGAAACACAGGATTGCAGTGGACAAGAAATGTTGTGTCCTCTTTCAATGGTAGGCAGAGGTGGAAACATGACTCTTATGACTTGAACAGAAGTCTGATCCAAGCCAAAGTTTTAATTAGCCTCTCTCGCAGCATCGCTCAATAGATGTCAATATTGGTCTGATGATCGGCAAATCCACCACTTGGGTCTCGACCTAAATATCTAACTATTGGATGGATTGCCAATATGCTTTGCATAGACAGCTCTACTTTTCTTTAAAGGTAGGTGCTTAATTAATACAGAATATACGATAAGGAACACTGACACTAGCATTTAGTTCAAGTACACCTTCAGAAGGCCATTAGATGTAAACTTTTATTGTACAATATATACTATGTATATATATATATATATATATATATATATACATATTATTGTACTATATATAATCTTAAACTGTACTTCACTTGTGTGAAGTAGATTGGACTTTTTACTTTGTGTCACACAAAGTCAGACTCACTCCAAAATGTTTTAATATATATTCTTGCATGTTTGGTGATTTAGAATTTGTTTTAAGAATTTCATTCAAAATGTTCTAATTATTTAATTTGAAGACTGAAAGTCAAGACATGAGACCAACGTGGGACTTGAACAAAGCTGAGTAAATCTCCCAAATATTGCACGCATGGTGGCCGTTATAGCTCAAGACTTCCACGCTGCTCTGGTCTTTTGTATTTTTGTTTATGAGTATGCAAGTTTGTGTTTGGACTGAGCTTTATTTGATATACATTATTGGAACGTGAGAAAATATATAAATGAGTGAGTCAACATGAAAAGTGATACAACGGTTCTTACCTTGGACTGACAGTGTTATCTGACTGCGAAATTCAACTCCCTGTAATGTGTACAATCCGGAGTCTTCCAGCTGTACTGATCTTATAGTCAATGATGAAAAGGTTGAATTGAATGTAACCCTGCCAATCGAAGTGGTAGTTATCAATGGTTTTCCCGGGACTATCAGCACAATCAGATTATTGTCGAAGATCCACGTCCCTAAGGTGACATTGCCCTGCAGGCTGAATAGTGTGACATTGCTGCCCACTGGTAATGGGTTCTCAGAGGCTTGTATCGTCTGGGCAGGTGCAACTAGAAACAGGAAAGGAACACTCAGTCACCCTTTAATGTATTGTTCATCTGCACGTATATATTAAATACTACAATACCGGTCAAAACACTTACAAACACATAAAGTAGGTCATTTAGAGAGAAAAAGAAGTAAATCAATAAAATATAATAAAATGTCTTCCTCCTTGTCTGAACTGAATCAATGTAATAAAGAATGCTGAATTAATTAAAGTTCAAAATAAATGCTTACCTGTTGCAAAGGTTGTCGCGAACAGAATGAGGGCAAACAGCACCGAAGACTCCATTTCACTCTTCAGTTTCTTCTTGGTTGGAGTCTTCCTTGCCTGCTAAATGGACTTGACTCGGGCTGTGATAAATAGAAATCTGACGATATTGTAAGGTCACAGCCGACTTTTGATCAGCAAATATTTGCTCTGCTTTACTTGAGCGTTCTGTTCTCATGATGTAAGCGCTCGCCCCTACCATCACCTCGCCATCTCACAGTCCTGGCCACACCTTGTTTTGCCTTTGTCCACACAGGTCCACACTAAGGAGTGTCCATTTACTGTAAACCTTGGCCGGTCGACAATTTCTAACCAACCAGAGGAAGGGATCGGCATATTTTGTAGGTGTGCTCGAAAACGATGAAGTTTAATCAAAGCAAAGGCCCATTTAGTTTCTCTGATGCAACATTTACTGAGGGCTGACACAACACGTCCGCCAACAATGTAGGTGGAAAATTAAGATAAAGACTTAAGGGCCAAAGTAAAACTCATTGACTATTTGAGGTATAAATTAATTATATTTTCCTTATGGTTCCTTTTGATTTCAGCCACATAAAAAAAACATTTTCCTAATTGTTTAAATCAGCCGTTTCAACATGTGTAGGGTATTATTTGTAGTTTTATTTTAAATACTTAATTACTTACCTTAACTTAAATAATGAGATCAATTTTAGTTGAAAATCCTGAGTACTATACAGTACATGAATGAAAACGTAAAGAGTCTGCGCAGTGGTATTTTTATTGCACATGAAATCAGACAGTATTTAGGCCGAGTAATACAGCTAATCTACCTGTTCCTGATTGTTGTGTTTAAATTATGCGGTTGTGCAAAGCTTTTTCTGTCCACTTCTTATCAGCCAGAGTTCATTCTTTGATTAGTTAACAAATTACAAAACATACATTCCAAGCCAAACAAAGACAGAAATATTTCTAATGAGGAAGTTAATCAAATTTGCTTCTAATATTCAAATAAAAATATAAAAAGTTTCATGACACATAGAATTGGTTTTGAATGATGTGTCATTGCTTCAAGATTGCTCTCATTGCATCAGAGTCTTTTATGGACTGAATGGGCCACCGACATCTGTGAAAGACAGGCAATTATTCGAGTTATTAGTCATGTTAGTAACATTACTGTGAGTTAGTTACATTTAAGTATAGCTATGTGTAATTCTTCATAATGTAAATTCCTTTTCCCTCAAAACGTATTTGGCAAAACAAATGTAATGTGTTGCTGTACTTGTAGTCCTCAAAGATAAGACAATTAAACATCTTTGGGCAAAACAGGCTGTTTATATTGTTCAACTTGGGCGTCAGAAGATTATCATTTTTTATTTAAAAAACAATGTATTTCTACGCCTCTTCTCAAAAATTGCATACCCAAACTATTGAGGGCTATTTGGCTACTTTTGGTGTGAAAATAAAGGCCACACATGTGATCTTTTGTTCAGATGTGTAAATATCTATATGTTACTAGTTAAAGAGTAAATGAAGATGGCACACAGCAAAAATGAAAAGGTTTCAGTTTTGCACCAAAAAAAAGCACTTCTGAATAATAAAGCTCAATATGTGGACACTCTCTCTTGACTTTGACAAAGTGAAGCAGAACAACATTAGCTACGTTTTAATACAGACAGCTAGGTCTGGAAACATGCAGTGAGCTCGCTCCTGGCGAATTATGGTTATTATATTTTTATAATTAATTCTAGCTTAGTCTTGTAGCCGAGGTCCCATTGTTTAATTTGATGTGCAGCATTATAATATTTAGTATGTATTGTTGATACCCTAATTATGGCCCTAGCCCCACGTCCCCACCATTTTTTGCTATGTTATAAACCAAACCTAAACTGAATTGATAAATAATTGTCATAGTTATCAATTATGAAAAAATACTGAAGCTGTAGCCAGTTACATCATCTATGTCAGGTACGGCTCAACAGGATACTGATTTGACCTTAAATCTGCCCCCTGCACAAATCTAACTATTGAACTCATCATATCATATTTAAGACTGATCTGAATAGTGTCACTATTTTATAATATACAATTTGTTCTACCAAACTATGCAGAATGTCAATCCAGGAATTGGATTATTATTTTGAAGACGTTGTTCTACAACTTGCCTGGCAATAAGAAGAGGAACCCAACTAATAATAGCAGCGGCAGGAGCATCACATTGACTGCCTGTTGTTCAGACCCTGAGAACGGCTCTGTGGAGACAAACCAAAGTAAGAAACCGAAGCAGAAAGATGGAGGTTGATGTCGCTATACTAACAAGCTCACCTGCTATCATGATGTGTGCGGTGATATTGCTGTTCATGTTGGTGTGATTGTTGAAGGCCAGACAGGAATACGGACCGCTTTGGTCTTTACGGACACTGAACAGCTCCAGCAATGGACCCGTAGTGTTCGCAAGCTCTCCTCTGATCGCCCACTGAAGCTGAGCTGGAGGACTGGACTGTGCTGAGCAGAGCACGGTCAGATTGGATCCGATGGGAAAGGAAGTCGTGTTCCGTCCATTCATTGTCAGCGCCATGTTATCTGGACCATCTGAGATAAAGACAGAAAGAAAAGCACAGAAGAGAGGAGGAGGCATGTTAGAGCTCTGTTAGTAGAACTGGACCAGTACAGCACATGATGATTGAAATGACTCTGTTTTACTCACAGCTGATAGTAAAAGTCACTGGATCGCTGGATCCATTACTGACAGGATTGAACACACGGCAACTGAACGGTCCCTGGTCGTAGCGGGTCACATTAACTATGGTGAGAGTGGAGCTTCCATCAGTGAGCTGAACTCTGCCACTGGCTTTAACCTCAGAGCTGCCGTTCATCCAGAGGAAAGAGAGAGAGGATCCAGAGGAGACGGAGCACGTAACGACTGCTGAACTCTTGAACTCCATCAGCTTGGTCCGATTGGCTCTGAGCGTCACATTTGAGATGGGCTCTGTGAGGATGAGACCAGGATCAACATGCTTCAACACGTTGTACACACTGTGAGGCTTTGTGGTACAAAAGACCAATGTTAATGTTAATGTTTCTGCCATAATATCCATCTCTGTGAACCCATTCAGTTGTGACATTGTGGTAAATGGGTACATAATAACGTGTTTGTTTCTGATATCACAGTTAAAAGTGAGAGGTGTTTCTATTTTATTAGAAGTTGTTTTTCATGCTAAACCACTTAAATACAAATACTGTGTTTGTTATTAGAATGTTAGAACTACACAATGTATTGATAATAAAGTATTCTTTTAATACAATTATCTTTCAAATCTGGTCTTGCAATGTTAATAGGTGGGTCATGTTATATTTCTTTTGTCTGCATACTATGCTTCATTTTCAAGAGGAACCTCCTAATTGTATACCGTATTAAAGATAATTTCTGATCTATAAAGTATTACAAAATATATGTACCATAAATAAATCTGTCACACGCTATAACGTGTTCTATTAAAAGGTGGTTTATTACATCTTGTATGAAATCTATATTAAGAAACCCTAATTGTGTGTGGTAAAATGTAAATGTCTGGTCTTATACAACATGCTGATATAATTCTTATAGTTGGTTTCAAATGGGGGGGATGGGGGGGGGGACATGTTGGCAGCTATTGACCCAGCAGAAATGGGCTCTGTGAAACTGAAGGAACAAGAAGACAAAAGGACTTGTGCAAAGGTGAGTGTTGACAGACACGTACAGACAGAAACTGTCACCATGTGAGCAAAAAGGACAGAAAAAACTAAAACACAGGCATATTTGGACTGACTAATATCAAATATCACAAGGTAATTTAAGTTTCTGAATACTGTTTAGGGATGCTCTCTTGTCCTCAGAACAGGAACCTGTTCCAGTGATAAGGGCAGTGTAAACAATTCATCAGCACATTTTTGTTTTCCTCTCCCTCTACATGTCTAACTGCACTTCAGTACGTGTTTGTATGTTTTGATTACCTTTAATATATTTCTTGTTTTTGACGTGTTGACAGACAACAGTCTGTCAAACAAGTCTTTATTTGCTCATAAGATTTATAATTGTTTTGCTGTCTCTCTCTACACTACTACTTTTATTGAATTTTCTGTGGGCCACTGAAACCGGTTTCATTGTTGACTGTACATATTCTTCATATAACTGCCTGTGTGAATAACATCATTATTTAAAAAATGGTAAACCATACAACCCCCACAAGGGCTGACGACTATGACAGAAAACAGTTGCCCTCTGAATTGTCCTTGAATAAGCACCATAATAGTACAAATAATATACATGTTTGTAGGCAGTTGTGGAAAAAGTCCCAAAACGTTCTACTTATATTACTTTCTGACATATGACACCAGTACTATTTTAACTTTCTAAAACTCGAACGTGAGTAGATTTAACATTGTTGGATTTGATCTTTTCCTTGCATTTCAAAAAGGCAGTATGGCCTGTGTTGTGAGTATTTCTGCCAACCAGACTCTTACCTTGAATGCCATTTGTGAAGTTTACAATGGGCTGGATTATAATGCAATGGTTAGGAGAGGCGATAGAGTTTCTAAATGATGAACTATTGAATGCAGTTATTGAACAAGTCTAGTCTTACCGAGAACAGTGATGGAAGCACTGGCCTTAAGCTGGGGGTCACTGCTCTGCACCATGTAGACTCCTGAGTCAGCCACCTTGACGGAGCTCAGGGTGAGAGCTCCGGTGAGGACGTTGACTGACGCCCTGCCTTTGTGATTGGGGAAGACTGCCTGCTGGTCCCCCACCAAGGTGACGATGAGGGACTCTCCCACTGTCCAGCTTGCAATCTTCAGAGTCGTCGGAGGAGACAGAGACAGCGTCACAGAGTCCCCAACTACAGCAGGGTTGATGGAGGGCTGGACCTCCACGGCACCAGAGGCCAGAACACCTGAAGAAAAGAACATGTGTTACCAACTGTTACATCAATAACGCCTTGCAGTGTAGCTCAGTATGAAAGACACTACCTTGAATTAAAGCCAGCAATACAATAGCCAGGGTTCCTTCACTTTTCTTCTCCATTTTGCATCGATGGTCTGAGGAAGTCCTCACTATTTCTCCTCTGTTATACTTACAGCCCCCTACCCATAAATACCTATAAAGCAGCAACCCCCGTTCTTATCTGCAAGTGGTTTCTGTTCTTTTGGTGTTTACTCAAAAGTTGCATCACACGTTCCGTTTACTATCTTGAGTCAATTCTGGAAATGACAAATTATGACAGAAGGTATGTGAGGCAGGATTAGGGGGTGGGGTTGTGGGTAGTTATCCAGTTGTCTTAATTTGTTTTTTATGATTTTTGGCTAAATAGTTCAAATGTTGTGGGCGGATAATGCTATATTTTTCCCCATCTGTCTATCCCTGCCCTGACCCTCATCGGGTAAGGGTTAGATTTCGTGGGAGGTTTATTAATCCACCTTTTCCACCTTTACCTCGGAAGTTTCGTGAACAAATATGTCGCTTTCAGCTCAGTTTTTTTCCTGTGTGTGTCAAAGACAAAGACTTCGCCTCGATTCAACTCCTCATGTTTTTGGCAGATTTACACTCAAAATACAAACACCTGCACCTGCAGCAGCTTTGCGCAGTACACGTTTGCTGATAATGTCCATCTGTTCTTTCCTGTGTACTCAGTGTTCTGAATTTTGCAAGCAGCAACACATACACACCATCTAGTTTTCATTTATGAAAGAGAAGACCATAAGCTAGATTTTAATGACCGACCAGCCGATTAATTTGTAGTTTCACAGTTAAATCACTGCATGTCTCATATCTCAGTCATTAAGAAGTGCTGTCTTTTCTCTCTCTTTTTGCGTAGGCAAACCATTATACCTTTCACAAATACCACTCAGTAAACATCTGTGCCATTATCTGAGCTACGGTGGTACAAAGTTCAGTATCTGAGCACCCCTGTGTTGTGTGGCTGACACACAGGAGGTGAGATTGATGACTGGGCTGCGTTATTTGTAGAGCATGAAGGTGAGTAGTGGCAGCATTGAAGGATATAGCTTCCAATTATTGAACTGAATGGTACGTGTGTATAGTAGTATTTATTATTCTTTTTAGATGAATATGCTGTGGCATTTAAGTTTGACACATGGTGTTGTCTTCTTGGCTGTGCGATAAACAGCGGTCACAGGAGTGTTTTCTTAAAAAAACTTAAATGATGTTCACATTCAGTATTTCTCACTCAAACTCAAACACAGAGTGCGTATCCTTATTATTTTAACAGATGTGCCAAGTTCATTTCTCTCATCATTTTTTCATGTTGAAAGTACATAATAAAAGTACCAAAGTAAAAGTACTCATTATGCAGAATGGCCATTTTCAGAAAGATATATACAGGATTATAATTCAAGATATATTGTCTATAAACATCAACATGAATGGTAGCCCTATTTCAATACTTTATACAATATTAGGTATTATTTATTAGTTGGTTATATGTTTATTGTTACATGTTTAATAACAACTTTATGTTGCAAATGTGTATGCAAATGTATGTGTGAGGCCTAATTCCAACAAATAAGGTAGAATAACAATATAATACTAATACTAATACGACTAGTAATAACACACCACAGAATGCTCCTGATAACATCTGACGCATGTCAAGTTTCTGCCCTGAAGTGACGCGTGATGCCCTCATGTCTCGGCTTTGAAATCCAAGAACCAGAAGAACCACATTTCCCAAAAAGAGAGCAGACTCAGACGCGGGCAATGCGTGGGCGGCATGACTAGTCAGAATCCATATTTGTTTGTTGATACTTCTTTCATGTTGAATTATGGTTTCGGGAAACTTAGAAGTGTAAGATTACCAACCTAGTAGTAGTTTGAATGCCATTTCGTATCATTTCTTTTTCTTTTTATTGGACATGGAGTTATTTCAATAATTATGAATTATTATTAAGTATTTATTAAGTTGGTTTGCTGATGTATTGATGCCCAATCCCCATGAATGACTCTTAGCTATTGGTATTCACATTAAGGCACACAATGGAAATATGCCTTTGGACGATATATTATCATTGTATTATAAACTCAACTAAGAAAACTAAATGTTATATTCTTCGGAGGGAGATACAGTAAAACACATACAATACAATATAATAAGTAGCTCAATATGGACTTCATTTTGTCCACGTATGTAACTGAGAGCACTGCACCACCTTTTGGAAAGCAATCAGCAAGCAGTCCATGACCAAAACTGAAAGTAAAAACAAAGTAAAGAAAATACAGGACAATAGAAAATAAAAGCAAATAATATAATAAGTTGTTGCAGAGCAAAATTGAAGTTTTTTGTTCTAAACTTAATATACAACCCCAAGATCAAAGTATACATTTATGTATGCCTTTATGTATTTTGCACTTTTTTGTATTTTGTCAGCAGGCCACATCCCTTCTTCATGGTCCACTGATTATTCAGAGTGCTGCACGGTAAGTACAAAGTAGTTAAAGATTATGGAAACATAATTTCACATAGATTAATATATATATATATATATATATATATATTATTATAACATACAGATTAGTATATATATTATTATTATTATTATTATTATAACATACACCTTGCAACTGCTGTCCTTGTGTTTGTTTGTACCACGACCATAGATATGTAGTTTTCAAAACAAACGCAGTGTTTCAACTGAAACTCGAATGGAGGCCAAATATATAATTCGGTTCGGGTGTAGAATGGCCAATATGTTTATGTTGTTTTACATAAACAGCATAGTTTTAAATAGTTTTCCAGTTTTGCTTCCCCATTCCAACTAAACCCCGGGACAAAATGATTGGAAACAGGTGGACAACATCCTGAGAAAAAAGGACGAAAGAACCAAAAGGCCGGATTATATCAAATGTAAAAGCCCAATAGATCCGAGGCCTCTGTCTCCCTCATCTGTTCTGATTGATCCTCTTCTCTGTCTTGTTTGTTCAGTTTCAGGGGGGTTAAAAGGGACTTTCTTGAGTCACTTACCACGTGTATTTAAAAAAAACATCATTATAAAATAGTCAGTTATTTTTGAGACAGAAATTGATTTGACAAAAACCTGTTTTCAGCAAGCGTGTGAATCAGAAACACATCGGGGTCAGAGGTCAACTTCAAGGCAAACTGTGTGTTCCTATAGCCATGCTACCAAGCTATGTATTATGTCAGGAAACATATATTCAAATAATTTGTATCTGTATAGGATGGGTAAACATGTGAATAACCTAATTGCATGAAGTAAAAAACTAAAGAAAAACATTTCTAAAAGGTCAAATACACTCAATGAAGCTTAAACGGTAAAACAAAGTAAACAGCTATGAATCAAAAAGCAGCAGCAGTCCCAGGCTGACGATCATTGCAGAAAGTTTATTTTGAACAGAGACTGGAATACCTGTGAGAGTGCAGACGCCAAGTCATTAAACTGGATTCAACATGTAACAACGCTGATGGGATAGCAGACGCAGGAGCACGTAGAGAGTTGGCTGTCCACCTGAGCTCATTTTGATGGACTGAAAAGTAGCTTCCGATGGGGAAAGTATGCCTGAACTGCCATCTGACGGTACAATCCACATTGAAGGTGCAGCTCGTCAAGCAGGTGAATTTACTCAATCTGCCTGGAGACACGGTGTCAGGTCCGCTGATGCTGACATTCCAAGCGATGAGAAAGTTCACATAAGTGAAAAATACTGTCATAAATTCATTAAACTATCCTTCACTTATTGATCACTTACAGCTGAGTAGATAGCCCAGGCTGAACAGTCTTGTCTGTTGAAACGTAGGCACATACATCTCACACATGTAGAATCCAGTATCAGAAGGCAGCGGTGAGTCAAAGTGAAGTGTGAGGTTGTTTTGCAGCAACTCCATATTTTCACCCAGTGTCACCTTCTGTCCATCTTTGTACCAGACCACCCGGTTCACCAGCTGTGAAGGGTCACCTGCTGGAGCACCAAGGCAGACCAGGTCCAGTGGCCGGTTAGAGAGACGGGACAGTGTTTGGTGGACTGATTTGCACAGCCACTCGATCTGTCACACCAGAAGAAGATTTTAAAATCATGAAGGAAAGAAGTACACACATCAGAGATAATTAATGTAAATTGTCTGTCAGTCAAACTCTACATATTGTGCATATAATAATGGATTAAGCAATATATGGAATTCAGAGCATTAATATAGCAGCAAACACTTATTTGCTGTGTAAAGATTTAGACAAGATATGAAGGCTCTCCCTCTGTGTGTGTCGTTTTCCTATAGTATGTCCTTGCTTGCATCTTCGTGCATCTTTGTGCATCTTCTTGCATTAACAATTGTGTATATAGCACCTTGAAAATATCCAAGTAAAAGTACTTATTCTGCTGAAGAAATGACTCTATGACTGACAAATGATTCTAAAACATTATTAGATTGTAAAGACAATGTGGAAAGACAAAGTCAATGTGGAAGTCGCTCATCAAGGTGGATCTAATTGGAACCAGTTTATATATTGTTAGGTATTTTAGTCTTGTGGCCATCAAGAGAGTGGTGGTAAAATGGCTAAAAATCGTAACCTGAAAAACTAAAATGTACAATATCTTTTTCTAAAATGTAGTGGAGTAGAAGAATAAAGAAACATAAAATGGTTATATACAACTAAATTACAGTACTTCAAGTACTAATAGTTCTTTTCCACCTCGGCACATCCGATGTAGTGAAAAACGTGCTCTACTTACTCTTAATTTCTACAATGGAGATAAAACTGCCGGAGACTCCTGTTTCTGTCTTGAGCACATTGCATTGCAGTTCTACTGTGTTGTCCAGTCCATCTGGCGTCCAGGTGAATTTGCTCCCGTTGACCGTGCGGCCCTTAAAGGACCAGGTGTAGATGCAGTTTGGTTGGCATGAAGAGGAACAGGTGAACGTGGTTCTGAAACCAGCTGTGACCTGACCGGTCCAGGAAATCTGATCCCAGGCCTCCAAACCTGGTGCACCTGAGGAGAGCCAGAGTCAGTAGGTAGCATCAGATGATGATGATGATGATGATGATGATGTAATATTTAGTTCTTATAATTTCTTAGCAATCTCAACATAAGTAAAAGGCTATTCCAGAGGCCTTGCTAAAAAAATAAAAACTATATATGTAGTCCACCTCAGAAAAGATAGTCAAATTTAAAATCACAGCAGTGAGTCCAGGCTAGTCTTAACTTTAAATACCTGACTGAATCCTGAGTATTACAATCATTACATACCATGCATGATGGATTTAAAATTAAACAATGTTCACTTTTTTAAAAATCTTCTGAAACATCACCAGCTTTCTTAATATCACATTAAACTGTTTCAACACTCATACAAGTGGGTTTTTAAATCAGAACCTGGATCAACAGTAAATAAAGTGCTCTTACCCATCAGTGCCACCAGCAAAACAGAGCCCTCCAGTAGGGTATCATAGTAATGTTTCTCATGGCAGACTCCTCTCTGAGTTTAAAAAACTACTGAGCCTCCTTTTTAAAACCTACCACTAAAACATTACTCATTTCAGTCACACCCAGCATCTTGTTCAACATCAGAATTTACTCGATGACGAAATCTCAAAGCAGGAAATGTACCTAAACTATGACATGCAATCTGTAATTAGTGTTCAAAGGTTAAGTTAGCTTTTGTAAATTCTTGTGTGATATGACGTGACTATGAATTTGTCTAAATCTGAAGGAAACAGTGACAAGTAAAAACAGATGTGTTGAAATTGCAGTTGTTCTGGACGGTTTTGCCAGAGCCTTGCATCCAACTTTAGATGGCGATGTCTCACCGGAGTTAGTCATTCATTATTGTTCCCTCCTCTTTTAAATATAGCCTTTATATTAGGTACAATAAATGGTATGACGTTTTTTTACTACATTAACCTCTCAGCCGGACAATACATTGGTGCTACTATAATAATAAAGCAGTTTTACAGTGTACAATCTGTTCTTCCAAACATATGATTCACTAAACATTGCATTATTGCCATTAGTTAGCCTCAGGGTTGTGGAAACAGTCCTACCATTACAACATGTATTTTAGTATAGATAAGTTTTTATTACCTTAAAAGTTCATAATCACTGTGTAAACTGTAATCTGTTTCTCAAGTCTTAAATTTGATAATGTTTAATATGGATTAAGAGACTAAACAGCACAAAGGAGAATACCTTATTTCGTTGCTTTCACTCTTTCACATCCATCCTCCACTTTTTATCTACAGTTCTTTTAGTAGATTGTTTTGCTCGGATGACGTCCGGTTGGCACAGCAACGTTTATTATTTATACTGAACTTTGATTGTATTGGAGTAATTAAAAAGGAGTGTCATTCCTGGAAATATAAATAACTTTTCATAGCATCTGCATTCTTCTTTTAATGATTTTTACTGATAAAAACTGATATTTGTTCCACTTTTGGTAATGCGGTAATTGCCCAGATTAAACCGATTATACAATGATTCCTAATAACAAACTGACTACTCTACATTCAGAAGGACCATTTCAGATGTTCACTGCACTGAATTTCACCTCACATTTATGATCCATTATTGACCTTTGGCATTGTAAATGACAGACACCCACGAGCTATTGTGCCATCTGATTATTTGCATGTTCGTTGTATTTATTGAATGTGTATTGAATGTGTATTTATTGAATGTGTATTAAATGTGTATTTATTGAATGTACTACAGAATAGTACTCAGTGCCTGTGCAAACATCTGCAAATGCACAAACGTCACTTAAATGGGACAACGCTTTTCAAATTTAAAAATAAAATAGTTTAATCATGTAAATGAGCAATCCAATTATTACAAATACAATCTTCTATCTTTGTTCGAACGTTAATCACATGTTCAGTTTGGTGAGGCACTAAATTACAGTCAAAGTTACAGTTAGATTGAACAAAATAATAATAATAATGAAAGAGCAAATACTGCTAGACAAATCATGATACAACACAATTCACTATGAAACAAGAATTATAATTACTCCTTAATTTACCCCTGAAAACGTACCAAAGATTTAATATTACGTGTTTAGTATGGTAGCCAGACGGAGTCATTACTGGCTCTACCTGGAGCCAGAGAAAACACCTGCATTCAAAAAGCACTTTAAGGGCACACAATTTTTACTGGATTATAAAATTAATTGCACAGTTAACAAAGAGAATCAAAAAAATTAACAAAAACCATAAAAACAACCCTTAAATAAAAAAACGACAGCCTTTTAAGTTGTACATTAACAGGTGATTTCCGTGACCTTTGTTCAGCTTCAAGATTGTTTTTATCTATTAAGCAGTGCATATCATCCAATAAAAATACCACTATATATTACAATCCATTAATGTTTCCATTAAGTATCTCCTTAAAATACTCCAATTGTTTCATTATTAATTGGTAATTTGATTGAATTTCAAGGTTAAAAGAAACGTAATTGAGGGATTCTGTTCGACAATGATTAAAGTGTAGAAACTTTTAATTTGCAATACAATGCTTCTATAGCATGCAATATAAATCAACCATGCTTGTAGCTCACATGTTTGAGCTTTACTAATGAGTAACTAATGGGGGAGGGGGAATCTGCCAATTCCTCATGCACTCATTAGCTCGGGTTGGGAGACTTCATTCTCATAAAGAGTAGCGATTAAAATAGAACGTGTGTTTATAATGTCTGATGGCATTGATCTGGCGGTTAATGTGGAGCCGGGCTGAAGACAAATGACTTTCTGGCTTCATCTGAAGACTCACTCTTTAAATACACAGCTGAGAAATACACAAGACACTTGAAATACTCGTAATTTCATGTATTTATTGTGATAACGGACACAACGTCTCCTACTGTACTATGCTCCAACCGGCTTTACGGAGCTCTTAGTGCGTTCCAGCTCATTGTTTATCTGTCCGACCGACTCTCACTGCTCTGGTAGTGTAGTGTGGTCCACGGGTTTGGATTCACTTATTTTAGTTTGTTCAAGAACTAAAATCTGAGGTGGCACTCGTGACTTGATCACGCTACCATCTCCAATACTGATATCATTCAGACACATTATTATCCTCAAAGTTAACCCAATCACAGTGTCGGCAAGTGATTGCGGAAATAAAAATGAACTTGAGGCCTTTAAGGGAGATATTTGAAGAGATATTATCACATCGCAACTTTTACTGACATGTACCATAAACATGATCTGAATTACTCTGATGATCACTTTTGGGAAATGACTGAGATATTTCTTCAAGAAAACTGTTTCAATTTGCTTTTTCTAGCACCTTCAAGACTCAAGGTCATTATTGTAGCTGTAGATATGAAGCAAATAACCTCATGTGTATTCCTTTAACTTTGATCAACTATTGTTTCTTCTATGGTTCAACTGGAACTGGAGAGAAACTTATTGCATACTGTTGCATGTTAGTAAATCTTTCCACCATGTCAGGGTAATTATAGTTCACTATTGTACTGATAAATCAACAAGCTCAGGGCGCGACAGACTCCACTGAAAGGTAAATTATATAATGTTAAATAACCAATATGTTTTGTTTTTGTAAGATGTGAAACTTGAAAACAAATACATAATCTGTAATTAAAATTGAATTTAAATTTGAATCTCACGTGTGGAGTCAAACATGACACCACACTATTGTCGAAGATTATGTTCAAATATATGTGCACTTTGCATTGAATGTAGACACACAACTAGGAAGCTATTCTGTGGGAAAGGCCAGCGTGTAGTCAAGCATTGTGCCGCCTGACCTCAGCCATGGCAACAACTGTTCGAACCTGGTGGATTATTAACCACGGCTAAAGTGCGTTGACATAGTAAACATAGTTTAAAATTAGTCCGCTATAAAAAAAAAAAGGAACTAAGAGAGATAAGCAGGTTTCTCTGCCCACACGTCAGCTGCTTTGGGCCTCCAGTCTAACCTCACCGGATCATCCATGACATCCAGTGTGGTCGGTCATTTCTTGCGAACTTGAGCGTAAACTGGTGCGGCATCGGAAGGAGGCTGAGGAGCTGGCTTCTTCATTCGCTGCTGGTCGGCATCATGAGGAGAGGAGGAAGCTGCAGGAGGATTGTTGGTCAGTCTGATCTGGGCATATTCTGAGGAGTTACTCTGCGACGCCAGCTGCACTTTTCCACCATCTTTTTTCTGGAAAATACTGATATCTGCATAATTCAACTCCTAGAAATGACAAAGCCAGGGAGAAAATGTTAGATTACATTTACAGTTATTTTACACCAGATGAAATAATAGCAGTTAAATGAATATCTGACTAATATTGCCCAAAACAAGCATAAACATTTTGTCAACTGAATATCTACTTCCTTGCTCAAAGTCTGGCCTCTTTAGAATCAACATGAACAAGCAGATCACAAACTGGCCACATGTATATCACAGAAGAATTATCTCATATTTAAAACTTTGTATATCCCTTTAAACTCACTATTTGATATGACTATCTACTATTACTGTGCACTATATGTGATCAAATCATTGGATTTAATCAAAACCTTGTACGTGGATCATCAACAATATATCATACTCTGGGTATGTTGAACTCGCTTTGAAGTACAGGCCTCAGGTTTAAGTCAGTAATCTGGTTAGCACTGCTGACCTTTTACCTGAGTTCCTGCATATGCTTTGTTGTCCTGGCCTTCAGCTCCTTTAAAATATAAGAAATAAACAAGGCTTAGGATAATTTAAAGGCATACTATGCAGCAATTGCTTCTTACTGTTTGTCAACAACATTCAAAGTTGACCCCTCCTCCCCACGGCTCAACAACACCAGAAGCTCACGTGCCAGAACACCTGCAGCATCACATCTGGCAGCAACAGTGAAAGCCAACCCCCAGGTTGTTAAACATTACAGCCAATCCTATTTGTTATACTGTACCGGCCACCAGGTCCATATTCAGAATTTATATCTGAATTTTCAGAGTGTTTATCAAGTTTAGTCCTTAAAACTGATAAGGTTATTATTGTAGGAGATTTTAATATTCATGTGGATATTGATAATGATTTTCTTAGTACTGCATTTATCTCATTATTGGACTCGATTGGCTTCTGTCAGAGAGTACAGAAACCCACTCACTGCTTTGGCCACACCCTCCACCTTGTTCTTGCATATGGCATTGACATTGAGCATTTGGAGGTCTTCCCACAGAACCCTCTTCTGTCAGACCATTACCTCATAACCTTTGATTTTATACTCCCGGAGTATACACCGTTAGTCAAAAGTTTCTACACCAGATGTCTAACTGACAGTGCTGTAGCTAAATTTAAAGAAGCGATTCCTTCTGCATTTGATTCAATACCACGTCTCAATGTGACAGAGGACTCCTGTGCTAACTTTAGTCCGTCCCAGATTGATCATATTGTCAATAGTGCTACAGGCTCACTGAGAATGACACTAGACTCGATAGCCCCACTGAAGAAAAAGACAGTGAGGCAAAGGAGGTTTTCTCCCTGGTAGAACCCTCAGACCCGCGACCTAAAGCAAACTTCACGAAAGCTTGAAAGCATATGGCGTTCCACCAATCTGGAAGAATCACGCTTAGTTTGGCGAGACAGCCTTAAAACATATAAAAAGGCTCTCCGTAATGCCAGAGCAGCCTATTACTCATCAGTAATAGAGAAAAATAAGAACAACCCCAGGTTTCTCTTTAGCACTGTAGCCAGGCTGACAGAGTGACAGCTCTGTGGAGCCGTGTATTCCTATAGACCTCAGTAGTAATGACTTCATGAACTTCTTCAATGAAAAGATTTTAACTATTAAAGGCAAGATTGATGATATCTTGCCCTCAACTACTGCCGATCTGTCATCAAGAGGAGTGGCCTTGGAAACGGCTGTATACCCTGGTGTATATTTGGATAGCTTTTCTCCCATTAACCTAGACCAATTGTCCTCAATGGTTTCTACTTCTAAACCGTCTACCTGTCTCTTGGACCCCATCCCAACGAGGCTGCTTAAAGACGTGTTGCCTTTAATTGGCACCTCTCTGCTGGATATTGTTAATTTGTCTTTGCTAACAGGGCATGTACCACATTCCTTTAAAGTAGCTGTAATTAAACCTCTCCTGAAAAAGCCCACTCTTAATCCAGAGGTGTTGGCTAACTACAGACCAATCTCTAACCTTCCCTTCCTCTCTAAGATCCTTGAGAAAGTAGTCGCAAATCAGTTGTGCGACTTCCTACATCAGATTAGTTTATTTGAGGAGTTTCAGTCAGGATTTAGAAAACACCACAGCACAGAGACAGCACTGGTGAAAATTACAAATGACCTCCTAATTGCATCAGATAAAGGATTCATCTCTGTACTTGTTTTGTTAGACCTTAGTGCTGATAAAGGACTCATCTCCGTACTGGTATTATTAGACCTTAGTGCTGCGTTCGACACCATTGATCATGACATCCTATTACAGAGACTGGATCAGTCGATTGGCATTTCAGGTAATGCACTAAGTTGGTTTAAATCCTATTTATCAGATCGATCTCAATTTGTATTTGTAAACAATGAAGCCTCAATGACCATCAACATTAATCACGGAGTTCCATAAGGTTCTGTGCTTGGGCCAATTTTATTTACCTTATAAATGGTTCCTTTGGGCAACATTATCATACACTTTCATTGTTATGCACATGATACTCAATTATATCTATCAATCAAACCAGAGGAGACCAACCAGCTCACTAACATTCAAGCATGTCTTAAAGACATAAAAACATGGATGACCTGGGCCCTGAACACCTCAGAGATCAATTATCTGGTGATGTGGTTTCTGTAGATGGCATTGCCCTGGCATCCAACACCACTGTAAAGAATCTCTGCGTTATCTTTGATCGGGACTTGTCCTTTAACTCCCACATGAAGCAAATCTCAAGGACTGCATTTTATAATCTACGTAACATTTAAAAAAACCTGGCACATGCAGAAAAAATGGCTCACGCGTTTATTACTTCTAGACTAGATTACTGTAACTCCTTATTATCAGGCTGCTCTAATAAATCTCTTAAGTCATTCATACATTCTATTCAATTCAATTCAGTTTATTTTTTATAGCCCAATATCACAAATTACAAATTTGCCTCAGAGGGCTTTACAATCTGTACACATACGACATCCCTGTCCCAGGACCTCACATCGGATCAGGAAAATTGGATTGGAGTTCCATTCATACATTGTCATATTCATGTAATGTGTTTATGTAACTTTGTAATGCTGTTCATTCTGTACACATGACATCTATTGCTTCTGTCCATTCGGGGAGAGGGATCCTCCTCTGTTGCTCTCCTGAAGGTTTCTTCCCTTTTTTCCCTGTCAAAGGTTATCTTTGGGGAGTTTTTCCTGATCCGATGTGAGGTCCTGGGACAAGGATGTTGTATGTGTACAGATTGTAAAGCCCTCTGAGGCAAATTTGTAATTTGTGATATTGGGCTATACAAAATAAACTGAATTGAATTGAATTGAATTAGGTTCACTCTTGTTTTCGATGCTGTGCCATATTCATAGCTTCCTCTTAATTCAATTCAATTCAATTCAGTTTATTATTTAGATGTGCAACTGTGCATGTGTGGGGGTCTGCACACACCCAGTGCCCAAAGGTTGAGCGGCCCAGAAACATGAGGGCAGGGTCTCTGCAGATACAGACACCGCTACACAATTCTGGTGGGTCATAGATGGGGATGCCTTTTGTTTGAGAAATCCTGCATAGTATAACTTTAATGAAGGGAGTAAACTATGCTGTATAGTACATATAGACATATACAACTCACACACACACACACACACACACACAATACACATACCTGTTCCGGTGGGAGGGGTTCTAACTGACAGTTTGTGTCTCTGTTTTCTGTTGAGAGAGGTAATGAGTCATTATTATGTAAATAAGACACTGTCCGTCATTATGTCATTTTGCTACAGAATAATAATAATATTGACATTATGTTGTTGAAATCAAATACATCTATTTATTGGAAATAGCATAAATAAAAATGTAGTTCTTTCTCAAAGAGATTTTAGTCCGAAATTTATATTTCGAGAGTGATTTACAAATGATTTTTAGTTTTTACCGGCAAACATTTCAAAAACTTTCAAACAGGGTTATGGACTTCGAAACACTGAGGACAAAATTGTAACTCCTGGTGAGCCAGGTTAATATTTAAACCTGACAACAACAACTAAATGTTAAACTATCTAGCTGTACAGTGCCTATATGGAAAATATATAACAAAAGCAAAGTGACCCTTTGTTGAACATCAACCTTTTGTAGGTTGAGTAAACAGAATTTATAGTCTTAATGTCTACATGATTCTAGTTCCACAGTTTGTGTCTGCTCTCTTTCTTTGCCATGGACTCTCCTGGCATAGATCCTGCTATCCTGCTCTCTTAATCGTGCTTTTGACTCCAAATTTCATAATACTGAGCAGCAACCTCACCTCATAATTATGATGGATTCTTATTAATTGAAAACAAGGCTCCCTGGT
Organism: Cyclopterus lumpus; assembly: GCF_009769545.1. Classification (NCBI taxonomy): domain Eukaryota; kingdom Metazoa; phylum Chordata; class Actinopteri; order Perciformes; family Cyclopteridae; genus Cyclopterus; species Cyclopterus lumpus. The sequence goes on along the minus strand of NC_046981.1, from coordinate 13,275,204 downwards.
TATATCTTAAAGCTCTTTTCCACTTACTTTGTATGATAAACATAGTATCCTCCACACAGTCCTCCAAAGACGACTAAAACTGCGATTACTATTCCAGCGATGTGACCATCCGAAATTCCTTGTGGTGTGATTGGTTGGGCTGGGCAGGCATGAATACAACAGTAGATAAGAACATGATTTTTACACCATGCTGTATATTATGCTTGGGGCTCGCTTTTTGAGGCTACAATAGCTGCTACTAGCATAACACATGTAAGGCTGTGTTCGAAATCGCTTACTAACCAACTATTCCCACTGAGTATGACGTCAAATTGAGTATTTAGTGCGTTGTAACTTCGAAGATTTTGTGTCTGCGAGAAATGCTTGCATGTATGGGAATTTATGAGTATGAGTGAGCTTACTTCACATACTCAACTGCCCCACAATGCATTGCGTCTGGGTACTTTTTGACGATATTCCGTCATGTGATATTTTGAGCCAGGCTAAAAGCAGACCTCTGGTTCTGAAAAGTAAAGCCTGGTTGAAAAAAAAAAAGGTCTGATTGTCTGTCAGAAAATGACTCTACTTCTCATTTGAATTATTATCAACCGTAAACGGTTGAGATCATAAACTCATGTTTATGGTCTCAACCGCTAGTTTCAAGTCTTCCTCAATACAGCATGATGTTTATTTTAAAGTAAAATGGGTGATAAAGCAGAGTATGAATCAAGACGGGGCTAGCTTGTGATTGACAGGTTGCTACCACAATAATGTCTCTTTTGGGAGTTGAACTTGTTTTCGTCTTAAGACTTTAACACTTTTACAATGTGTTTTCAGTTCATGAGAGTTAATTGCAACATTTTGGTAGCATACAAATGTCTTATTCAAGTTGTACAGGTTGGTTGTACTTCGTTCCACCCTCATGTTATTGTTCACAAAAAAACAAGATGGCGAAGGCAAAAATGCTGTAATCAAGACTTCAAAGCCACCGTCCACAAACCAGTATGTGTCGTCACGGGGGACTGGTTTCCACTGCTTATGTAGTACTCTGTGGTTAAAAGCTGTTAATTTCTTTTATATGTTTTAAGGCAAGAAATAAACCATTTATATTAAAAACATGTGGTCAGTTCATCTAAATAATGACTGCCGCTGACTGGGTGAGACCAGCTGTCAGTCATGGGATACGTTTTGCTTGTATATACTTCAGTGTGAACAGCCCGCTGGTAATACAATTGTTCATTTAGAAGGCAGTATACAGTACATCCTGTATTACATGGGTTGGTATACAATCTCGAACACAGCCTAAATGTACGACTAAACTGTTGGCGATTGAGTTACATTATTATTATATAAAAACAGTGATATGAAAGCACTGCAAGAAACACCATTAACACCATCTTGGTACCTTTTACAGACAGTAGATGGGCCGCTGAGGATGTTTTCCCGGTCATATGATTCATCACTTCACAGATGTAGTTGCCACTAAGCGAATAGTTAGTGTTGGTTTTAAAAATAACAGAAGAATTGTGGATCTTTGTCCCGTTCAGCGTCCAGGTGTAAGCAGCAGGTTCGGATTCAGCAGAGCAGATTAATTTTAAGGTCCCATTAAGGTATATCTCACTTGGACCGTGGATTTTAACATGTTCTGGTCCATCTGAAAAACAGATATTTGTGAAAAAGGGTGCTAATGCAGCTTTAAACACGTTACAGTTCCACTAAAATATGTCATGGTACACTGTTATTTAAGGCAGTCATCATTTTTAACCATAAATGTATAGTTTGTTACTTACAGAAAACAAACACTTTGTATTTAGCTTCAACATGGTTGACGGGGTTGCTGACGTTACAAACATAATCTCCAGCGTCATCTTTACTCAGACTGTTAAAGGACAACACTCTGTCCTTGTCGTAAAGTTGCATGTTGTCATCTGGAGTCAGTACTACGTCACCCTTCCTCCACTCTCTCTTAAACACAAAGCCAGCAGCATCACAGGATAAGTTGAAAGAGTTGCCTTCTATCGACCCGTTGGTTTTCGATGTGATAGAAGCACCTGTTATTTTCTCTGTTGGGAAGAAGATATGTGAAAAATATGAGAACAGGGACACAAGTAACCGTTACAGTGAATACAGTTGAGTGCAACATACTATTGACTTTTGAGAAAAACAGTGTGTCAGTTCTCACAATTTATAATCTGTCTGTCAGCTGTTTGGTGCAGGGCAGTTAGGGTACAGTTTGTTTTTCAGAAAACGACACTATGAAACTGAGCGTTGATTATAGCCGCTTTAAGTGATGCGTTTTTTTTAATTACTTTTTCTAATAAAGAATGTGCCTGCAAGATTAGGCAATAACATATCCAATTTAATGTTTGTCTTTTCATGCCAATACAAATTATGCAAGACTACACTTCCTGTAAGTGTTATCTTTCTGACCCTTTGCTACTATGTACACTAATACTCTTAATTCAAATGTACCCAGTAAGGAGACAACTGAGGGCAGAGACGTTTAATTTTTGCTACTGGCCACTTCCAGAAGTATTTTTGTATGACCTCAAACATTTTTCTTTCTGAGCCTCGGTTGACTCTGTTCATCAACAATTGCAGGCGTATCTTGAGTGCAATAGTATGTATTTATTGTTCTCTCACAAATGCTAAATACAACCTTTTCAATGTACAGCTGGGGTAGATGTTTTTTTTGTGGTCTGAGAGAAGACAAGACTTTTTTTCTGTGTTTTGAGGCTTTAGAAAACCTAGTGACGGGAGATTTCAGAGGGCGTTCCCATAAACTGCTCCACAAATGTAGATTCACAAACACATCCCAGATGGTTAAAGTCTGATTCAATGGCAGGAAATCCTGCGGTTAAAATTGCTATTCCAGCATTTGCAACAACTGTCTCCAGTGAAAAGAAACCCAATAAAAATGAATCTCTAAAAGAGAGTCTGAATAAATGCAATAAGTCACGTCAATATCAACAAAGTGTTTCAGAGATCGAGGTGCCTGTTTTTCATAAAACTGCATAACCCAGCTTTAAGGAAGTTATATCTGATACACATCTGTCATTGAAACTTACTCAGGACAGAGACAACTGAGGGCGGAGACGTTTCACGTATCAGAGTTTTGCTGTTAAAGGCCCGACAGCTGTAGTTTCCACTTTGACTCATCTGAATGTTCATCAGTCTGAGATCTGCTCCAGTATCTTTCTGTAGGTCTCCATTCAGAAGCCACGTAAAATGGGGAGCAGGTCTGGAGTCAGCTGAGCAGGACAGGATGATGTCTGATCCTTCCGCATAGTATTCTGGTGACGGTGATATCAGATTAATATTTTCTGGTCCGTCTGCATGTGGGAGAAAACAACAGCAACAAGTTAATATGCACAACTGTATTGTTGTACATCATGTCACCAGAAAAAAAAGAAATGTCTGTTCAGAGAAATGTAACAGAACGAGCCTTCAATACACACATTCTACATGAAACCGTCTGTACAATAATTTAGTTGGCCAAAGTTTGATTGATTCTATAAGGTTGAAAAATGTGTTTCTAATAATTTGGACAACACAATCGGGACAAAATACACAAAACAAGGCCACTCCTCTCGTAACTGTTTCAATCTAAACGTTCTATCTCTGTTTGCATCCAGATGTTGTCAAATAAAGAACAGAGCATGTAGGTTATAACTCACAGCTGATGGAGAGCTGTATTTGACTACTGGTGGCAGTACTGACAGGGTTGGACACACGACAACTGAACGGTCCCTGGTCGTAGCGAGTCACATTTATAGTGAGAGTGGAGCCTCCATCAGTGAGCTGAACTCTGTCACTGGCTGTAACCTCAGAGCTGCTGTTGAGCCAGAGGAAAGAGAGAGAGGATCCAGAGGAGGAGCAGGACAGACGGACAGAGCTGTCCTCCTCCAAGTCTGTGCTGCTGGCATTCGCCATGACGTCAGAAACTAGCTCTGTGGATGAAAAACAAAATGCTTTTACATTTGCCACCACATGAAGGTGTAGTAGAAGGAAACACTGCAGCGGCTGACAATTAATCTATTATCTTATCATGAGACGTTGAAAGTTGAAAGTTTCCAGTAATTAACTCAGTGTTATTTTCAAACTGGACCTTAAGGTTGTTCTCTCATTTTCAATACCAAGGTGTTCAATTTAACACCCTGTGACCTTGACACAGGATAACCATAAAACATCTATCAGTGTATTTTTTGATTGTCTCAACAAGAGCTACGCATGAAAAGCATATTAAGGCTGGAATGTTGTGTAGGAATGTATATTTGAGTATACAGGTGTATTTAAAAGATGGTAAACTCAGTGTTTTCATTTCATATGTTTTTACATATTGTTGATATCAGTGCTTAAAGTCCTACAAATAAAAATAAGCATAACGCTCTAGTGAGAAACCATCCCATGAATTGGATAGAGAAGTAAATTGAGCAAAACAGTTTATTCGTAACCTTGGAAACAGTGGTTTGACAAAAAATAATGTTTACTTAAAGTTGGCTGACTTGATTTCTCTTGCTTGTTTGTTTTGTTTCACTTTCAAATTATTATTATCGTGTCATTATGTAATAACAATCTGAATTCTGTTTTAGCTCGTATGTTTTAACATTTTTTATATATCTCATCTCAAACCACTCGACACCTCAACACAATTATTAATTTATTAATTTATTATATTAATCTCCACTCAGAATTGAAAGGGAAGCAACGTGTGAAGTTTGCTCACCATGTACACTCAGTCTGGTTGTCCCTTCCTTCGGTAGTTCTCCAATTATAGCAATGGAAACGCTGTATTCTCCACTGTCATTATGAGTCAGACTCCTGAGCTCCAGAGATCCAGTAGATATGAACAGAGTGATCCTGCCTTCATACTCTGGTGAAGTGAAGTTGTTCAAACTGAAATATATGATCTCCTTATCCCCAAATTTCCATCGCACTGTTAGAAGTGATGTTTCTGGTAAAGTCACTGTTGTGGTGAACATCACTGTCTCTCCCACAGCTGCATTCAGAAGAGCGTCTGGCAACACGCCAGCTCCTCTGGTCAAACCTGGAGGAGACATTTACAGCTCTGAGAGGAACTCAAATGAATTGTGGAGATTGAAAAAAATGGCCACTGTGACAACATCCTCAATCATAATACATAATATGTGTCCATAATATATTAGTATAGATGTCAATGAAATTACGGTGGTTGGTTTCAATCTTTTTAAGTTTACAACATTTTTAGGCCACATTACGGAATTGAAGTCTAACAAAGTGAACCATTCAGCGAGAGACTAGCGGGCTGATTATCTATCAGAACAGCCAGTATAATATTAGTATATCATACACTTTACAATTAAGGTGCACACTTATTTTTATTGATATCAATTTAAGAAATACACATATTTACTAGAGCACAGGCATGAGAGCCAATATATAAGAAGAAGATTTGTTTCAACAATTAAGTTACTTTTTATTTTTATTCATATGCTGTCCATGCTGCTATAGAGTCACAAAAGCATGAAGCAATCTCAACATCAGGGCACCTTTCTAACAACATCTCAACGATTTTTAAAGTTTATCAAATGTATTTCAGCAGACGACAGTAAAACCTTTAAAAGCAAGATTCTTACCTGTGAAAGCCACAGCGACTGCACAAAGTAAAGGTAACACATCCATGGTCTCCCTTTGTGAGATATCCACAGCTGAGTGAAACGTCACTCATCAAACTTTGACTGTTGTAATCAATGTGAGCCTCCGGCAGCTCTAATTATACGAGGCAGTAAACGCAGAGCTGCGTGTCGAGTTACAAAGAGTCTCATGAGATGAACCCACTGAGCCGCAGTCAGGAACTAAAGCTGCTAAACGTCCTCCTCTAGTGGTGTACATGTGTTGTTATTGACATGAAGGGACATGAGACGTGTTCATTTAATAGTATCATTCATACTAATTAATTAAGCATTATTAAATAAATAATAAATACAAATGTAGTTAACAACAATAAGATCACACATGATGTATCTTAGACAGGGGGGAATAATACATCTTAACCTTTTACACTCCAGCCTATTTTTGTAGGATTCTGCTCGATAAACAAACTAAAAAAAGGGTATCTCCTCTACCACAAGGGCTATTTGAATTCTATATATCTCACTTTTATATGACTAATGGGGTTCAATACATGCAAATACAGCATACACACATTTGTATTAGTAATTAGTCATTTGAAAACAATTTTGTTTTAAATTTGCACACTGGAATGTGATGAAGCGATTTGTGTTGCTGTGTTCTTTTGCTTGTATCTCAGTTGGGGTTGGGTGTAGAGGATTTTTAACTATGACTGGAATCTGTGTGGACTTGGTGACTAGCTTTTTCTGCTAGGACGTAGCTACGGGTCGCTAGGCCCGGAAAACTGGACGGTAAACTTATTTAAGGCAAATTATGAATATGATACTTGTCTTCTTATTTTTACTATTGTGTGAGTTGTGTTTGGAGCATTTGAAAACGGCTTACTAATTATTGTAGTTTACGTTCTGCTGTTTAATTTTATGTGAAACATCATGATATTATTTTATCATTATCTTTATGGTTTTACCTGAAAACCTAGAGTCTCCTCATTCTGACCCTTATTTTGGGGCTGTGTGTAAAAGGTTAAGTAACTAAAGGATAAATAAAACCACAATGTTAAGGAGCAGGCATCATTAAATACATGCATGCATGTTTGAATCATCGTGTGACATCATGAATATATAAACCTTTAGTTAGTTTCTTCAGATTGATTCAGCTTGTATGAACTTTTATTCTTAAATTTTGTTTTTCTGCTTGTTTGTTATGTTTATTTGCATTTGACAATGTTTTATCAGCAAGTTGTTTGATTCCCTATAAAATTATAGAAGAGTGGTAACAAAATAACCATCAATTTAAACCTCATTTTATTGCAATGCATCATGGTGATATTGAGATATTTCACAGGATAAATACAAAATTTGACCTGCAAGAAAAAAAGTCAGGAGATCTCTGCCAAATGTTATGACAGTCCATCAAACAGTTATTGAGATATTCGATGAAACAAAAAATGATGTCAACCTCACGGTGGCGCCAGAGGAAAGTCAGACGATCACCCAGTCTGTGTGTGTTTTCATTCTTTGGGTGCCATGAATGTCTGTATACAATTTAAACTTTCAATTTTACAGCAATCCATCAAACAGTTTTTAGAAAGTAGTTTTTAGTCCAAACCAAAGTGGTGGACCAACATATTAATATTGCCATTGAGACTCTAGTATGGCTGACAATACCTAAAGCAACTACAACATGCCACACACTAGGACTTCATCACAGGATTCTGTGTTGTTTATCAAATTATTTGTGACCAATGATTGTGTCTTGCCATCAGCAACCTAATGGACTAAAGTTTTTATTGTAATGTTGCCACCTCAGAGCAAAAATCCATATCCAAAATAGGGCGTCTCTAAAATAAACTGTTTAATGATGTCAAACTGGGAAAATTGTTGCTCTTTGGACATCAATTCAAAGTTTTGTGTTGTGTACATTGTTAATTATCAACTACAGGGCAGGTAATCTTCCAGGTGAATGACGATGGGAAAAACCCCACGGCACAGTACTTCCTTGTACTACCTTCATAAAATTAAATCAGCACACAGTATTCTGAAATTAGCAAAGGCAAAGTGAAGTGATCCCTCTTCTCTTGAAGAAATGGAAATAGCTGTGATAGACTTCATAATCCTGGTGGCCGTCTCCGGTGAGCTCTTACCACATCATACAGCAGATAAAAGAGATAATTAACTTATTTGTCCATGTTCCCCTGTTGCTGTAGTCTACGTTCCTGTGGGACACATTTCCCTAACATAAGGGGCCAAAGAGTAGTTTCTGACCATCTGTAATATAAACATGTCAGTTAATTCAGCTTGTTAGCAATTTGATGATCACTATAACATGATTCAGAAGCTCTATTTCTGTTTGCTGCAAAGAGAAGAACACCTCAAATCTACAACTGAGCTATGAGAAGAGCCATGATGCTTCTCATAGGTGACCTGTACGTATGGTTCTTTAGGGAGAACTGCTGTAGATGTGTGTCTGGGGTAGTTTTTAGATCTCTGTAAATGTCTCCTCCAGGTTTGACCAGAGGAGCTGGCGTGTTGCCAGACGCTCTTCTGAATGCAGCTGTGGGAGAGACAGTGATGTTCACCACAACAGTGACTTTACCAGAAACATCACTTCTAACAGTGCGATGGAAATTTGGGGATAAGGAGATCATATATTTCAGTTTGAACAACTTCACTTCACCAGAGTATGAAGGCAGGATCACTCTGTTCATATCTACTGGATCTCTGGAGCTCAGGAGTCTGACTCATAATGACAATGGAGAATACAGCTTTTCCATTGCTATAATTGGAGAACTACCGAAGGCAGGGACAACCAGACTGAGTGTACATGGTGAGCAAACTTCACACGTTGCTTCCCTTTCAATTCTGAGTGGAGATTAATATAATAAATTAATAAATTAATAATTGTGTTGAGGTGTCGAGTGGTTTGAGATGAGATCTATAAAAAATGTTAAAACATACGAGCTAAAACAGAATTCAGATTGTTATTACATAATGACACGATAATAATAATTTGAAAGTGAAACAAAACAAACAAGCAAGAGAAATCAAGTCAGCCAACTTTAAGTAAACATTATTTGTTGTCAAACTACTGTTTCCAAGGTTAAATTAAATTAAAAGTCTATAAGTCATAGTAACTATGACATTTAAATAATTTCCCTTGAACACTGATGCCGATGAGCGTTATGCTTATTTTTATTTGTAGGACTTTAAGCACTGATATCAACAATATGTAAAAACATATACAATGAAAACACTGAGTTTACCATCTTTTAAATACACCTGTATACTCAAATATACATTCCTACACAACATTCCAGCCTTAATATGCTTTTCATGCGTAGCTCTTGTTGAGACAATCAAAAAATACACTGATAGATGTTTTATGGTTATCCTGTGTCAAGGTCACAGGGTGTTAAATTGAACACCTTGGTATTGAAAATGAGAGAACAACCTTAAGGTCCAGTTTGAAAATAACACTGAGTTAATTACTGGAAACTTTCAACTTTCAACGTCTCATGATAAGATAATAGATTAATTGTCAGCCGCTGCAGTGTTTCCTTCTACTGCACCTTCATGTGGTGGCAAATGTAAAAGCATTTTGTTTTTCATCCACAGAGCTAGTTTCTGACGTCATGGCGAATGCCAGCAGCACAGACTTGGAGGAGGACAGCTCTGTCCGTCTGTCCTGCTCCTTCTCTGGATCCTCTCTCTCTTTCCTCTGGCTCAACAGCAGCTCTGAGGTTACAGCCAGTGACAGAGTTCAGCTCACTGATGGAGGCTCCACTCTCACTATAAATGTGACTCGCTACGACCAGGGACCGTTCAGTTGTCGTGTGTCCAACCCTGTCAGTACTGACACCAGTAGTGAAATACAGCTCTCCATCAGCTGTGAGTTATAACCTACATGCTCTGTTCTTTATTTGACAACATCTGGATGCAAACAGAGATAGAACGTTTAGATTGAAACAGTTACGAGAGGAGTGGCCTTGTTTTGTGTATTTTGTCCCGATTGTGTTGTCCAAATTATTAGAAACACATTTTTCAACCTTATAGAATCAATCAAACTTTGGCCAACTAAATTATTGTACAGACGGTTTCATGTAGAACGTGTGTATTGAAGGCTCGTTCTGTTACATTTCTCTGAACAGACATTTCTTTTTTTTCTGGTGACATGATGTACAACAATACAGTTGTGCATATTAACTTGTTGCTGTTGTTTTCTCCCACATGCAGACGGACCAGAAAATATTAATCTGATATCACCGTCACCAGAATACTATGCGGAAGGATCAGACATCATCCTGTCCTGCTCAGCTGACTCCAGACCTGCTCCCCATTTTACGTGGCTTCTGAATGGAGACCTACAGAAAGATACTGGAGCAGATCTCAGACTGATGAACATTCAGATGAGTCAAAGTGGAAACTACAGCTGTCTGGCCTTTAACAGCAAAACTCTGATACGTGAAACGTCTCCGCCCTCAGTTGTCTCTGTCCTGAGTAAGTTTCAATGACAGATGTGTATCAGATATAACTTCCTTAAAGCTGGGTTATGCAGTTTTATGAAAAACAGGCACCTCGATCTCTGAAACACTTTGTTGATATTGACGTGACTTATTGCATTTATTCAGACTCTCTTTTAGAGATTCATTTTTATTGGGTTTCTTTTCACTGGAGACAGTTGTTGCAAATGCTGGAATAGCAATTTTAACCGCAGGATTTCCTGCCATTGAATCAGACTTTAACCATCTGGGATGTGTTTGTGAATCTACATTTGTGGAGCAGTTTATGGGAACGCCCTCTGAAATCTCCCGTCACTAGGTTTTCTAAAGCCTCAAAACACAGAAAAAAAGTCTTGTCTTCTCTCAGACCACAAAAAAAACATCTACCCCAGCTGTACATTGAAAAGGTTGTATTTAGCATTTGTGAGAGAACAATAAATACATACTATTGCACTCAAGATACGCCTGCAATTGTTGATGAACAGAGTCAACCGAGGCTCAGAAAGAAAAATGTTTGAGGTCGTACAAAAATACTTCTGGAAGTGGCCAGTAGCAAAAATTAAACGTCTCTGCCCTCAGTTGTCTCCTTACTGGGTAAATTTGAATTAAGAGTATTAGTGTACATAGTAGCAAAGGGTCAGAAAGATAACACTTACAGGAAGTGTAACGAATAAACTGTTTTGCTCAATTTACTTCTCTATCCAATTTATGGGATGGTTTCTCACTAGAGCGTTATGCTTATTTTTATTTGTAGGACTTTAAGCACTGATATCAACAATATGTAAAAACATATGAAATGAAAACACTGAGTTTACCATCTTATCTGTGATGGTATCAGATTACATTTTCTTAAAGCTGGGGTATGAAGTTTTCTGAAAGAAAGTCAGAATTTGCATGTTCTGCTCTCCTCGTGCAGTTCTTCCTTCTTTCCTAAGCCACTCCCACCAGAAGGCTGCTGGATTAAAGAAGAAGAATTGCTGGATCATATATCACATAAAAATCCATCTCGTCAAGCTTCAAGTGATGCTTCGATAATATATCTTAAATTTGTTTTGGAGTAATTGATAATGATATTGGCAATCAGTTGGCTTCTTAGGTTGACATAAATATTGCTAGTGTTCATAAGGTGAATGTGGTTGTGGCTGATTAGGTAAAATAAACAAGGTAAATTAGCAAACACTGGTTAAATATTGCACCAAGCACTAGACAACAGATAGTATATGATGAACAAAGTAAACAGTCCTGTAACAGCATGTCTGTCCAACTCGTATAAAAATCTTTAAGATCTAGATTTATCATAGTATCATTTAAATGGGATTCATATCCATTCTCCACATTGCTCTGCTCTACTGAACAATGTGCCCTTGGCCAAGAGAGGTGGTCAGTAAAAAATTGTTTTATTTTTCACCAACAGTGGCAGTTTCCAACGTCATGGTAACCATCAGTGGCTCAGACTTGGTGGAGTTCAGCAGCTCTGTCCGTCTGTCCTGCTCCTCCTCTGGATCCTCTCTCTCTTTCCTCTGGCTCAACAGCAGCTCTGAGGTTACAGCCAGTGACAGAGTTCAGCTCACTGATGGAGGCTCCACTCTCACTATAAATGTGACTCGCTACGACCAGGGACCGTTCAGTTGTCGTGTGTCCAACCCTCTCAGTACTGCCACCAGTAGTGAAATACAGCTCTCCATCAGCTGTGAGTTATAACCTACATGCTCTGTTCTTTATTTGACAACATCTGGATGCAAACAGAGATAGAACGTTTAGATTGAAACAGTTACGAGAGGAGTGGCCTTGTTTTGTGTATTTTGTCCCTATTGTGTTGTCCAAATTATTAGAAACACATTTTTTTTTAACCTTATATAATCAAACTTCAGCACAATGTAAACTAAGTTATTGTACAGACGGTTTCATGTAGAACGTGTGTATTGAAGGCTTGCACTGGTGACAGTTTTCTCCCACATGTAGACGGACCAGAAAATATTAATCTTACAATATCACCGTCACAAGAATACTATGAGGAAGGATCAGACATCATCCTGTCCTGCTCAGCTGACTCCAGACCTGCTCCCCATTTTACGTGGCTTCTGAATGGAGACCTACAGAATGATACTGGAGCAGATCTCAGACTGATGAACATTCAGATGAGTCAAAGTGGAAACTACAGCTGTCGGGCCTTTAACAGCAAAACTCTGATACATGAAACGTCTCCGCCCTCAGTTGTCTCCATATTGGGTACGTTTGAATTAACAGTTGTATTGGATATAATAGCAAAGGGTCAGAAAGATGAAAAGAACTGAAAGTGTACACTTACAAACAAAATTGGAGTGGAGACAAAAGCAAAAGGATAAAAGAAGAGTGAATATTGGACTTACATTCAACTGGTGGACAGAAACATGGTGCTCTCTATGTTCTGCATGTGTAACCTAAATGTTGTGTTTATCAATTTAAACAGAGTTTACCGGTCAATGTTGTGTTTATGGAGCACATTCCAGGACAAAGGTCACAAGTCTTGCAACTTTCCATTCTTTTAAGTCATTTGTTAAATAATCTTGTGGTTTGAATGACAGTTTTCTTCTCAAATATTGAAATTTGAGAAGAAAACGTTGCTAGTAGCAGCTAATGTAGCGTCTCGATGCAAGCTTGATGCAGAGATGAGTAACGGGCTACAGAAGTCCGGTAACCTTCTAACTCCACACACACAGATTTTATTTTGTATCATCTTTTTACTTGTTATCTACTTGTACCTTCAAATCATGTGACGGGTGGCAGGCATTTCAATCGGTTCTCTGCTGCCTTTCTGCCTCAAAAGGATGCAGAACTCAGCAATCATTTTACTTTTATTAGTCAGCACTATATGTATTCAAACATACTTTGCATTCACCTCACCTGTGTTTCTGTTTCAGAGTTCCTTAAAGCCATGTCTGGACTTCTTTCAACTGGTGCCATTGCTGGAATAGTTATCTCATGTTTAGTGCCTTTCTTTGTAGCAGCTGCATGGCACTATATTTATAAAAAAATGTAAGTTAAAGAAGAGCCTTTATTACCATTCAGACATGTCACCATGTTATCATGTATTAATAGATAACTGACATTACATTAACCCTAATTTAACACTGACCTAACTCTAGTCATGTATGACTTATGGTAGGCTATACAATAAACAGTAAGGATTTATTGTATTTCTTGAAGGACATTATTAACATATCATTCACGGGAGGTCAAAGAAAATGTATCTGTTGATCACATTTATTATTATTTGCATTAACAATTACCTGTTGTGAGAATTTAAATACTTGTAATTGTTATTTTGCATTTTTAGTGCTTAACTTAAATTAGTTAACAATCTTGTTAAGAAAGTTTAGAAATTCCTTATCGAATCATGTTGGAAACATCTACGCAGACACAACACAAGTTACAGTTTTAATTTTGAGTTGCATCTTGTTGACATTTTAACAGAACGTTTTATTTCTAATATTTAGAAACAATAAGAAAGCTCAGCCACCTTCTGAAATTAAAGGTTTGTATTCATCCTTCTAATGCATACATATATTTATACATATATATATATATATATATATATATATATAT